>NC_138046.1:77635737-77749569 GCF_964194185.1 Rhinolophus hipposideros | reverse complement strand
TTGGGTGGAGTCTTTAGGGTTTTCTATATATAGCATCATGTCATCTGCAAAGAGTGACTATTTAACTTCTTCATTCCCAATTTGGATGCCTTTTATTTCTTTCTCTTGCTTCATTACTCTGTCTAGGACTTCCAATACTCTGGTGAAAAGCACAGGTGATAGGGTATAGCCCTGTTGTGATCCTGAACGCAGAGCAAAAGGCTTCAGTTTTTCACCGTTAATTCTCATATTAGCTGAGGTTTGTCATATATGACCTTTATTATGTTAAGGTATTTTCCTTCTATATTGATTATATTAAGTGTTTTATGGATGTTGTATCTTGTCAATTTTTTTATGCAACTATAAATATAATCATATGATTTTTGTCCTTTAATTTGTTTATGTGTTGTATCAAATTGATGAATTTGCATATGTTAAACCATTCTTGTTCCCCTGGGATGAACCTCACTTTATTGTGATGTATAATCTGTTTAATGCATTGTTGCATCGATTTGCTAGAATTTTGTTTAGGATTTTTGCATCTGTATTCATGACAGATACTGATCTGTAATTGTTTTGTGTGTGTTATGCTTACCAGATTTCGGTATCAGGGTAATGTGGCCTCATAAAATGAGTTAGGGAGTATTGTTTCTTCTTCAATTTTTTGGAAGAGTTTGAGTAGGAGAGGTATTAGATCCTCTTTGAATGTTTTGTAAAATTCACTAGTGAAGCCATCTGGTCCTGGACTTTTGCTTTTTGGAAGGTTTCCGATGACTGATTCAGTTTCCTTACTGGGGATTGATCTATTTAGATTTTCCAGTTCTCTGTGATTCAGCATAAGAAGGCTATATATTTCTAAGAACTTGTCCGTTTCTTCAAGGTTATTGAATTTGGTGACATATAGTCCTTCATAGTATTCTAGGATGATCCTTTGTATTTCAGTGGCATCCGCGGTAACTTTCTCTCTTTTATTTCTGATTGTATTGATTTGTGTCTTTTCTGTTTTTATCTTCATGAGTCTATCCAAGTGTTTGTTAATTTTATTTATCTTTTCAAAGAACCAGCTCTTTGTCACATTAATTTTTTCTGTTGTCTTTTTGTTCTCTGTTTCATTTAATTCTGTTCTGATTTTTGTTATTTCCTTTCTTCTGCTGACCTTGGGTTTCATTTGTTCTTCTTTTTCTAGTTCTTTAAGGTGTAAATTGAGGTTATTTATTTGGGATTTTTCTTGTTTCTTGAGGTATGTTTGTAATGATAAACATTTCCCTCTTAAAACTGCTTTTGCTGCATCCCCAAAATTTTGGTAGGATAAATTTTCAATGTCATTTGTTTGTATGTAGCTTTTGATCTCTCTTGTTTCTTCTTGACCCAGTCGTTCTTTAAAAGTATGTTGTTTAATCTCCATGTATTTGTGTTTTTTTCTGTTTTCTCTTTGCAGTTGATACCGATTTTAAAGCCTGTGATCAGAGAATATGCTTGGTATGATTTCATTCTTCTTAAATTTGCTGAGGCTGATTTTATATCCCAATATATGGTCTATCCTTGAGAATGTTCCATGTACACTAGAAAAGAATGCATATTCTGATGTTCTAGAATGAAGTGCTCTATATATGTCAATTATGTCTATTTCATCGAATGTTTCGTTTAGGGCTGCTATTTCGTTATTTATTTTCTGTTTGGATGATCTATCCATAGCTGTCAAAATGATGTATTTAAGTCCCTTACTATAATTGTGTTTTGGTCAATGTCTCCCTTTAATTCTGTTAGTAGTTGCTTGGTATATTTTGGTGCTCCCTGATTGAGAGCATCAATATATATTTTTTTGTATCTCTCGACCTAATTATTTCTTTTTTTTATTAAATTTGTTGGGGCGACAATTGTTAGTGATATTACATAGATTTCAGTTATACAATTCTGTATTACATCATCTATAATTTCCATTGTGTTTTCACCACCCAGAGTGAGTTCTCCTTCCATCACCATATATTTAATCCCCCTTGCCCTCATCTCCCACTCCCCACCCCCATTACCCTCTGGTAACCACTAAACTATTGTCTGTGTCTATGAGTTTTTCTTTAAAAAAAAGCAGAGAACCATATGATTTCACTGACATGTGGTATATATAAACCAAAACCAAAAAAAAAAAATAAACACAAGACAAACAAATGAGAAAGAGAGCATCAATATTGATGACTGTTATGTCTTCTTGTTGTATAGTCCCCTTTATCATTATGAAATGTGCATCACTGTCTCCTGTTACCTTTTTTATCCTGAAATAATCTGTTTCATGTGATATAAGTATTAACACACCTGCTTTTCTCTGGATACCAGTTGATTGGAGTGTCAATTTCCACCCTTTCAGTTTGAGTCTGTATTTGTACTTGTAGCTGAGATGTGTCTCTTGGAGGCAGCATATGGTTGGGTTTAGTTTTTTGATCCAATCTGCTACTCTATGCCTTTGCATTGGTGAGTTCAGCCCATTTACATTTAGGGTGATTATTGATATGTGAGGATTTCCTATCATGCTATCTCTGGCTTTCTGGTAAGACTGTGTCTCCATTGATTTTTTTGTCCTTTTTTTGCTGTCTGTTATTTCAGTGTGGTGGTAGTCTATGATTTTTTCCTCTGTTTTTTTGTTTTATTACGTTACATATTTGAGTTCTGGATTTTTTTTTCAGTGGTTACCATTACGTTTATGTAAAAGAATACTTCATATTTAGAGTATTCCATTTTCTTTTTTTTTAAGATTGTATTGGGGAAGGGGAACAGGACTTTATTGGGGAGCAGTGCAATTCCAGGACTCTTTCCAAGTCTAGTTGTCCTTTCAATCTTAGTTGTGGAGGGTGCAGCTCAGCTTCAAGTCCACTGCCATTGTTAGTTGCAGGGCGCACAGCCCACCATCCCTTGTGGGAGTCACACTGGCAACCTTGTGTTTGAGAGCCCGCATCCAATCAACTGAGCCATATGGGAGCTCAGAGGCAGCTCAGCTCAAGGTGCCATACTCAATCTTAGTTGCAGGGGGCACAACCCACCATCCCTTGCAGAAGCCGAACTGGCAGCCTTGTGGCTGAGAGCCTACTGGCCCATGTGGGAATCGAACCAGCAGTTGTCAGGGTTAGGAGCACAGAGCTCCTACTGCCTGAGTCACTGGGCCGGCCCCTAGAGTATTCAATTTTCTTTAGCATGCTTACTTTCTCCATTCCTGTATTTCAGTTCAGGGTTATACTCTCCCCCCTTTTATCTTTTTGTTGTCATAAATTTTCCCTATTGATGCTGGTTTAATAGCTTCCTTCAGTATTTCTTGTATTGAAGGTCCTGTGTTAGAAAATTCCCTCAGTTTTTGTACGTCTGGCAAGGTCTTTATTCCTCTTTCATATCAAAATTATATCTTGCTGGATATATTATTCTTTTTCATAATTTCTCTCTTTTGATGGGATGGATATTTGATTCCACTCCCTCATGGCCTGTAGAGTTTCTGCTGAAAAATCTTATCATAACCTAATGGGCTTTGCTTTGTAGGTTACATCTTCTTTTCCTGGCTGCCTTGAGGATTCTGTCTTTGTCATCAATTTTTTTTTTTTAAAGATTCTTTGAGAGGTTCAATATAATGTGCCTTGGAGAAGTCCTGGTGGGATTGAGGTAATTATGTGTTCTATTTACTTCTTGGGTTCGAGGATCCAGTTCTTTCCACAAGTTTGGAAAGTTCACATCAACTATCGACTATTTATTTTAATATACTCTCTGTTCCCTTCCCCTCTCTTCTCCTTCTGGTATGCCCATTATTCTTATATTGCTCTTTCTGATGGAGTCAGAAAGTTCTTCATAGTTCTTTCATTTTTTAATTCTCAAGTCTCTCTCTTCCTTCATCTCTGTCTTTTCAAGATTTCTGTCTTCGATGTCCTGATTCTTTCTTCCATCTGGTCAACTATACAACCTACGCCAGCTATTTCATTCTTCATTTCTTTTATTGAGTTCTTACTTTCCAGAAATTCTGTTTGGTTCATTTTTTAAGTTTCAATCTCTTTGGTAAAATGTTCATTTTGTTATTTGATTGTGTTTCTGGGTTTATTAAACTGCCTCTCTCTGCTTACTTGCATCTCATTGAGTTGTTTAAAGAATTGCAGTCTTGAATTCTCTGTCATTTAGGTCACATATTTCCATGTCTTTAAGTTAAGTTTCTGGAGACTTTTCATTTTCTTTCTGAGCTGCCTTGTTACCTTGGTTATTAATGGCAATTAATGAATTATTATTTCTCTTCCTAGGCATTTACAGGAGTGTGTTCTGCAACAGGCTGATGGAACGATGTATTTCTTTTGTTTTCCTGTAGGTGTTGGTAGAATATTTTATTTTCTCTCTGACTGCAGTCTTTTATTCTCTACCATACTGTAGTGTTATATTTTTTTCTGTACTGTTAAGGCTTCTCACACCATGGGGGGATTCCCTGGAAATCAGGTTTCTCCTCTGTGAACAGATCTCCTGGGTCACAAGGCACCACCTCCATGGGGGAATATGGAGAGCTTCTGATGTTTCAAAGCTCTTTTGGTACTAGAATCAGAGCCTGTGTGTTTCAGTGGCTCTGTTTACTCCTGCAGGTATCCGCCCAGATAGGTGGGGACAGGGGTGGGGTGAGTTGTGACAGGTGGCCCAGAGTAATGGTAGCGAACACCTCCACATCCAGTCCTGCATCCATGGCTTCCTCCCCTTCACTGGAACTAGTTGGGCTGTGCGCCGCTGTTCTCAGAACTGCAAATATTCTGTTCTTTTGATCTGACACTGCTACCATTCAGCTTCTAGCACTGGGAGGGCTGGGATGGGGTGAACTCAGCGAAGGTGGGGAGGGGGAGGCTAGGTCCATGCCTATGCCTTCCATTCTCTGCTCAGCAGTGAGGGCTTAAACCACTCTTTTCTCCCCTCTTCCCTCAGTCTTTCCTCCACATTCTTTGTCATGAGGATTGGTTTCAGCCTTGTTATATGCTAATCCCTCAGGCGGGACTGTGGGCCATAAGTGGAGTACTAGCAGTTTGAGTTCTTCTGTCTCCCATAGCTGCGGTAGTTGCAGAAAGCAGCGAACTTGGAGGTCCAGGCTCCAGTCTGTGTCTTGTGCCTGCGAGGCCTGAGTCTCTTCACTTCCAGCTTCCCTTCTCCCTCCCCCACCACCCCGTTCGTCCAATTTGCCCATCTTTAGGTGATTTCTGTTGCATACCTCTTAGTCTTGGCTGTCTACTGTGCAGTGAGTCCTTTATGAAATTATAGTTGATCAATTTGTTGTAAATTCCAGGGGAGATGTCAAGAGGCTCACTTCAGGCTGCCATTTTTATGATGTAATACTACTTCAAGAAATTTAAACGTTAGTCCAATTCTTACTTACTTCTTGTTAATAGGTCAACCTATTAAGGGTTTCATTAACATCTGAGAAATGAAATTACTGGCTAGTTACTCAACAAGTTTATAATTAACTCTAGCCGATTATCCTACTTTCTTTGTTTAAGGTACTCAAATCTAATAGACTACTATCAGTTCAGTTGTTCTGAATATCAATTAAATGTCTAGAAAAGAAAAAAAAAGTAAGGCCAAGATGAGAATATAAATTGCATATAGTAGGATCCTTATTATAATAGGCTTAGTATTTCCCTAAATATAACTTTATACGAACAAAACCTGATCCAACATCCAAAGCTATAAAGTGGATATTAGTTCTCAATGCCAGTATTTTAAAAGATATATGTATATATATTCAAAATGTTTTTTAACTTAATAGTTGTTTTTCATCATATCTGAAAATAAGGGAGAAAGGATATGACTATTCCTTTCATTTGTCTAGTTTTTTATAGTACCCACAGCCCTTTAATGTCCATTATTTATGGGATTTTCGTGACAGCCCTGTGGAGTTAGGTAGGGCAAGGATTGTTATTGGTATTTTATAGAGGAGGAAACTAAGGTTTAGAGAAGTTATGTGACTTGTTCAGGGTAAATAAATGATTTTGTCTTTCTCCTAGGGTAACCAACCATCCTATTTTACTTTTGACTAAGGGAATTTCCAGAACTCAGGACTTTTAGTTTTAAAATCAGAATAGTTCAGGGCAAACTGGTATGAATTGGTTACCCTCGTACTCTTCACCAAATAGACCTGAATTCAAATATGAATTCTGATCTGCAACTTGTTAGGAATTTAATCTTAGGCAAGTTGTTCAACCTAAGCAAATCCTCCTGCTTTTATTCCATCAACTAATAAAACCACCTGCCCCATAATGTTATAATTAAATGAGATGATGGCTATTGAAGACAAGGAACATGAAATATGGCCTGGAGTAGGCACTCAATAAATATTGGTTCCCTTTCTTCTACCTCTGGAATGCTACTTTTCACTCCATATTATGTTATCTCAAGCAAGCCTGCTTACCTTGGGTTTATCTTCTAGCACCTAAAAATATCAAGGGGTTCTCTCCTGATTATTAGAGCTCTTTGTGAGAAAAATATCTTATACTACCTCTTTTAAAGTGAAGAATTATTCAAGCCTTGGTCCTGGGTGTACCACATATAGGCTACTAGCGCAAAGTGTGCTACTTTTCTTCAGAAGACTTCAGAATACGTTCATTTTCTCTACTTCGGTCTTTTTGTGTGGATAGCAGTATGTTGACACAGCATACTAATGGATATTCCAAACTTGTCCACTGCTGCTTTTCAGGGCCCTAAGGATAAATAATGGGTCTGCAAACATGAGAGAATGAGCTGAACCAAAGAGTGTGGGAACAGAGTGAGCAATTATGCCTTTTTACGACTATTTCCCAATAGGAACTGGCTTGCAGGTCTAGCTTTCCCCATCTTTTATTATTCCTCTAGCCTGTGTTCTGGAGGTTTCTCTAATTTCTTTTCTTCTCCCTTCAAGTGCTCTCTCACTCCCTGTATAGTTCTCTTTCTTCAACACAACCCAATCCAGGTTTCAAGAGTTAAGTCAGTTTCTGCCTTTCCAAGGAAGTTTAATACACACTCCAGTCTTACTTGAATCTCCTCCTACTCAATAAGCCATTAAGCATGTCATCAGAATTCTAGTGATGCTTACTTATAGTTTCCCTCTGTTAGTGCTGTCTTCCCAATGCAATCACTGTAACCAGGTATGATTCTTACCCTCTGTGTCCTCTTCAGCACCTGACATCAGGCAGATTTGACAGTAGAGACTATGAGTTGATTGACTAAGACTTATTTGTGCCACTTCATAAATCTCTTCCCTGAGCCGTGTCACAAGGTACTATAGTCATATCTTGTATACTTTACCTGCTGAGGATCCCTGTATTGAGTGGATTGTTGTCTTTTACTTATGCCCTTGCCCAGATGGAACTAGTCTTCCCAGTTCTTAGGTCGTCTTTGGAGCAAGATCTATGCATATCCTATATATGGCCTGAGTAGTTCTAAAAGGTCTCCTGATCTTTTATACTTGCCTCTTATTATTTAACGCCCCCATGCCTTTATCAGTGGCAGAAATGTTTATAACAATCACATAGCAATCACACAAGCACATTCTTGGATGGGGGCAGTTGATAACAACCTTATGTGGGAGACATATATGAAGAATCATATAATGCAAACAAAAATGTTAACTGTTGTAAGAGAAACATTGGGGAGAGGAGACAGGTAGGGGGCACTTTCAGTTGGTGGAGAATGAGACAAATAGAACTAGAGAAGGCTTTATGTAGATGGTGACAATAGAGTAGAATTTAGGTCTGCAGAAACAGGGCTGGACACGTAGTTGTAAGATTTGAGGTAGAAGGAATAGCCTAAGTAAAGGCATGTAGCATTAAAAGTTAAGAGAATGCATGGAAATTAATAAATACTTCAGTTTGGAATGGGTAGTTTACAGGATGAGAGGGAGCAGTGGGAGAGAACACTGAAAAGTGTTTTGCAATCACATTGTTAAGACCTCTGATTGCCAGGGAAAGGTCCATGGACATAGAAGGCCACTAAATGCTTTGAGCAGGGCAGTGATCAGAAAGATTACTTTCATTAGGTCAGATAAAACTATGGGCATGGTGAACCACTGAGTCTGACCTTTATAAAATGGAGAACATTAGTTTGTGTACAAACTATAATTTCATCCTACCATTGCATGTTGGTGAGGCCTAATGAAAATCCTGCTCTGGGAGAAACATTGATAATATTCCCACACTTATCCAAGCATATCATGATATTTATTTCCATAAAATTTTTGCCATACAAATGCATATTTGTTGTGTCTTTTTGTCTGGGGTTGAGTGGAAGGAGATGACCCAGGTGGAAAAATATGATTTAGGAAATGAAGGAGAAGAGCAACAATCAACTAGCAATCAGGATTTTTTTTAAAACCCACACAAAAAAATAGACTTCTTTTTAAACAGTGAGCTTTTGAAATGTCCTTCTAAGTATTCCTCCAGGAATTGCCCACACTGGCACAGATCTGACAAGGGTAATTAACACACCTGCATTTCACTTAGAAAGTGTGCCAAGTGTTTCTTACTGCCTGAGCCATACGGTTCTAATTGAGTCTTCTTGGACTGGCTTGGGATTCTCTTTGACATATGCAATGAATTACTATACAGAGAAACATTATAAAGAGTGTCCTTTAATATACATTTCCAGCAGTTGGAGAGCCTTCTCCCCCCTCCCCCGAGCATGAGTAGAGTTGCTTTTGAGCCAAAAATGACTGGGTAGACTTCATTATTGTAAGTTGGAGGTACCTGTAAGGCCCTTTATTTCTCTAGTATACACCTGCCTCACTATGGCTGTCATTCTAACACTGTGGACACCCAGGCCCAACCCCTTCCTTTTGATCGTTGACATTTATTTGTTTGTTTGTTTTTTGAAAGACTGAGGCCATTTGCTATAATCTTCATTGACCATTCAATAGAGGTATCATTTTTAAATAACCCAGAATTTTGTCTTTTTCTTCTATCTCTATTCCTCCTCCTCTTCCTCCAGAAAAATCTATTGAGCTGCATCTTCAACCTCAGCCCCTATTTGAATCCATCCCTCCCCTCAACATATCCTTTTTTATCTCTGCCCTCCAAACATGCTCAATTATCCTACATCCTGAAAAAGTGTTCACTTCTCTTGCTTCTCTCTCTTCTGTTGCTAGCTCCCTTTATTCTTCTGTTACCAAAATATGCATCGTCTCTATTTGCACACTCCTGAAAATACTTACTGCCTCAATCCCCTTGCTGTCTACATAGAAATCACCGTTAATGTTTAGTGAGTGCTTTATGTGCGTTAACTCATTCAATTTTTGGAACCACTCAATTGTGTGGTTATTATTTATTATTACTTTCCTTGTTTTACAAATGAAGAACCATAGTTATGAAGAAGTCAAGAAACTTGTCCAAGTAAGTGGTAGAGCCTGGATTCAAACCCAGGTTGTCTGGCTCCAGAGTTGATGCTCTTTACCACTATGTTATACTGGCTCTCAGTAGCACTTTTTGAGATTAGTGATAAGTACAATTGAATAATATTTATTTAGTATTTTGCACTTGTTCTTGAAATCAAATTCTGACTTGCTTCCTATGACTGAACACTATCTTGGATTTCCTTTTCCTTCTATTATAGTTCATTCTTGATATTTTGTGTCAGTTCCTCTTACTTCTATTTCTCTACCTTCAGTTTGAAGCCCTGTTTCTCATTCTAATAATTCTGTTCTTTGAATGATACATTTCAATTTGATTATCACCCATGGGGACAAATCCCAAATTGCTTACTCCTAACTTATATAGACTCAGTAAGTCTCATTCTTGCAAAAAATGTTAAGGGTCACTTGAATCCAACCACTGTAAACTAGAGAAGTCCTGCTGTCATCACAGGTCAACATTTTAGAGTGGAACTAATCACTCTTTCCCCATGTCTCTGTCTTCCTCTTCATGAATTTTCTAGTTTTGGCAACGGTACTTCCATTCATTAAAGCCTCAAACCTTGGTTTTATTCTCTGACTTACTCTCTTCTTGGATCCCCCATACATTTAGTTTGTCAACAAATAAACACTTAAGTATTCATTTTGCTTCTAACATGTTGCAGGCTCTGTTCTAGGCACTGGGGATGTAACATATAACTGTTAACGGGTTTTTTTCGCTTCATAAATTTAAAATACCTTTTCTATCTCATGCCTCACTCCTTCATAACACCCTTTCCCAAGCTTCAGTGATTTCAAGGCTGTATGTATTTTATACCTTCAAAGATGCTGGCAATTGGTGCTGCCACTTATGTAGGTTCAAGGGAGCAGAAGTAAAGTCATTTTGCCAAGTAATGTAGATTGATTTTTTCAACCGGTTATCTATTCCAGTAGAATAATTTTGAACTAGTTAGCATGCTGTCATTGTAAGTATGTAAGCACTGACTAGATTCAGTCATTGATTCACTCATTCATGTAACAGATATTTATTATGTGCCTACCATTTCTAAGCTCTGTGTTAGACTCTGGGTATGCACAAGTGAAAAAGATAGAAAATGTCCTTGTGTTCATGAAGCTTATTTTCTAGAAAAGGTGACCCTGTTTTGATCAGGTAAGTGGTAAATATGATTCTAGCACTTGTTGGGAGGCTGGACTAAATAATCCTGAATTCCCTTCTAACTCTAATAATTTGTTATTCTGAAGTCTCTCTGCCCTGGCTACTTCTTACAATGCACCCCCTCCATTAACACTAGAAAATATTTCCTAGAGACTTGATAATCTGTCAAACATACTTTGGCAGGGCCACAACATAGATCTAGGCCTATTTCTCTGTAATCCATTTAATTAGTTAGTTAATTAATTAATTCAATAATTCATTTAACAAATATAGTTGAGCACTTACTGCATGCCAAGTACTATTTAAGTACTGTTTTATATTCTAAAATATTACACTTGAAATTAATATAAAATAATGTCGAATGTCAACTATAGTTTGAAGATTTTGATCTCAAGTGTCACATAACTCGTTTTATATGAATTACAAGACAATGAGATACAAACTTCTCAGCATCCTTGAGGCAGCTGTCTACCCGGGGCTCCTGTCTGGCCCCTATAATATTTTTTTCTCCTCCAGGGCATACTTAGAATTAATGTATATTTCTAAATTACTCTCTGTCCTTTGAGAATAAAGAATCATTGTACTGAAATGCAGTATAACCATGAGCTAAGAGACTTGGGTCTTGTCCTAGTGCTGCCACTAACTAGATGTATAATTTGGACAAGCTATTTCCTTTCCTTGGGCCTCAGTTCTCCATCTGTAAAGTAAGCAATTTGGACTAAATAATCCCTCAAACTCTGTTCCAACTTGATGTTCCAGGATTCTAGTGGGATGGATCAATGACTGAGTCCTCCTTGGCTTGGCATCACTGTGTATCAGTTATCCATGGTGACAAAAATCCCACAAACTGTAGGAATGATCTGTTACAATTTTTAGGAATCAAGAGTTTCTTTATTCTTTTTGAAGGTGTACTGGCTCTTCTGGATTAGAATTCAGTATGGAGTTAATGAGGCCAAGGTCATAAGGGTCATTTACCATATGGGCCAATTAGTTTTGTTTATTTCCTGGCTGAAGCCTATACCTTAATAGCCTTTCCTCCTACCCCCTCAAGCCATTTCACCAACATAAGTTTCAAGGCAAGACTCAGCATGAATTTCTATGGCCTAAGACTGCTTATCGTTAAGATTGGGGAATGAGCTCAAGTGACATTTGGGCAATAGTATCTTTCCACAGATAAGGTTAGCATAATCAGTAGAGGTCACCATGATTTTGATTCTTTGTCTTATATCAGCCAGCTCAAGCACACAAAAACATTCAGCTAAAGACCAGCCAAAACGTTATCCCAACGCCTCTGCTTTGTTAGTTGGAGGTAGTAACTCTGACAACTATGAGCAAAATTACAACCTGGAAAAGTGCAGATGACAGAACTGTTTGTAGTAAAAACAATCTGGTTCTGTTTCTGGGTTTGGGCTTAAAACTTAACATTCCCAGGCATTTGGGATAGGTCTGCCAGATGCTTGGGACTCTTTTTAGATTTTCATGTAAAATTGTAAGGGGGGTAAGGAATGGTATCTTCATTACTCTGTGCTGTAGTACATTTGGTTGACTAAGAGGGAAAACCTAGATCATTCTGGGTACTGCATAGTCACCAGTGACAGTAGAGTACACACCAATGATTCTCATATGTGACCAGTGTGGCTGGCTGAGGTCATCAAAGAGCCTCACTGTGGCCATGGTTTATTTACCCTTAAAAAAAATTCCCTGGCTAGTCTACTCTATACAGTTAAGCATAAGCATGAGTAGTAATAACTCAAGCAGTTGAGTTTTCCAACAGAGGCTCATCCAAAGCATGGGCAGGGAAAAGAAAGAGTGGAGAAAGCAAATGAGGGAGGCACCACACAAAGATTAGCTACCTCCAGGGAGTATTCCAACCAAGGCTGGGCATATCATACAGGAGTTGTCTGCTCAGGGTAAAACATTAGGATGGATGACTAATAAATCCAGGGAATAAAGGAATTAGAGGTCAAGCAGAATTTGTTTTGAATCCTGATCCTCTCACTTACTGGCTGTGTAACCTTCGGCAAGTCACTTAACCACACTGAGGCTGTTTTCTCAACTGTAAAATGGGGATAATACTAGTACTTATCTCCCAAATGTTAGTTATCCATTGTTTCAACTCTGTTTAGGATTTTATGCAGTTATTGTTACAAACCTGTTCCCTCCATCTCTAGGCTTATAATGAGCATCACATTCCACACATATCATACATAAACATTTAAGATAGAGGGTAAAAGGGCTGACTCTTGTTTGTAATCAAGTTTAAACGACAGCTATTTCTCCTTCCTAAGACCAGATTTCAATGGGAGGCAGAAGTGAGGGTAGGGCATATATCTATAATGCAGTTATTATACACAAGCACTGTGCTAGGAGATTATATGTGTGTGTATATATATATATATATATATATATATATATATATATATATATATATTTATATACATTTTTAAAATTTATTTATTTTTTATTAGTTCCAGGTGTACAAAGCAATGTAATAATTAGACATTTAAACCCCTCATAAAGTGAGAACCCACCCTCCAACCTACTACTCCTCTGACATCTTATATAGTTGTGATAATACCATCGACTATAGTCCCCTTATTGTACTCCACATCTGGTGACTATATATACCTATATATTTAGTTATAGTTGACATTCAATACTATTCTACTTCAGCTTCAGGTGTATAGTGCATTGGTCAGGCATCTACACAGTCTATGACGTGATCCCTCTGATAATTCCAATGCCCATCTGCCACCTTACATGATCTTTACAATACTGTTGATTATATTCCCCATACTATATTAAGTACCAATTTGTATTTCTTAATGCTTTAACCTTTTTCACACTGCACGCAACCCCATTCACATCTATCACCCTAATAGATCTAGTACCTATCTGGCACCATACCTAGTTATTACGGTATTGTTGACTATATTCCTTATGCTGTACCCTACATCCCATGACTACTGTATAGCAACTAATTTGTACTTCTTAATCCCTTCCCCTTTCACCCATCCTTTACCCCACTCCCATCACAGTGGGATTTATAGATGATGTAATACAGAATTGTACACCTGAAATCTATGTAATTTCACTAACAATTGTCACCCCAATAATTAAAAAAAAGAAATCCCTCTAAGATTCCTTGTAATACTGGTTTGGTGATGATGAACTCCTTCAGCTTTTTCTTGTCTGGAAAGCTCCTTATTTGTCCTTCAATTCTAAATGACAGCCTTGCTGGGTAGAGCAATCTTGGTTGCATGTCATTACTTTTCATCACTTGGAATATTTCCTGCCACTCCCTTCTTGCCTGCAAAGTTTCTGTTGAGAAATCAGCTGACAAGTCTCATGGGGGCTCCCTTGTAGTTAACTAACTGCTTTTCTCTTACTGCTTTTAAGATTCTCTCTTTGTATTTAACTTTTGGCATTTTAATTATGATGTGTCTTGGCATGGGCCTCTTTGGGTTTAGCTTGTTTGGGATTCTCTTTGCTTCCTGGACTTGTATGTCCATTTCCTTCACCAGGTTAGGGAAGTTTTCTGTCATTATTTCTTCAGATAGGTTTTCAATCCCTTGCTCTCTCTCTTCTTCTTCCGATTCCCCTATAATGTGAATATTGGTATGCTTGATAGTGTCCCACAGGCCCCTTAAACTCTCCTCAATTTTTTGGATTCTTTTTTTCTTTTGGTGTTCTGGTTGGGAGTTTTCTGCTACCTTATCTTCTACATTGCTTGTTGTGTCCTGTGCTTCATCTTATCTACTGTTGATTTCCTATAATATATTCTTCATTTCCATTATTGTATCCTTTATTTCTGACTGGTACTTTTTTATGGTTTCCACCTCCATTTTTATGCTTCCTATCTTTCTGTTGAAGTTCTCCCTGAGATCATTGAGCATTCTTACAACCAGTGCTTGGAACACTGCGTTTCATAGATTGGTTATCTCCATTTTGCTTAGTTCTTTTTCTGGACATTTGTTCTGTTCTTTTATTTGGGATATGTTTCTTTGTCTCCCCATTTTGGCTGCCTTTCTGTGCTTGTTTCTATGTATTAGGTAGGGCTGCTATGTCTTCCAGTCTTTGCAGAGTGACCTAATGTAGTATGTGTTCTGTGGGGTTCTGTGGCACAGTCTTTCTGGTCAACTGAGCCATGCACTCCAGGTGTGTCCCTTGTGTGGGTTGTGTGTGCCCCCCTCTCATAGTTGAGCCTTGATTGATAATTGCACATCAATGTGAGGGATGATCCTTGGGCTCACTGGTTGTGAGGACTGGCCTTGACTACAGTGGAAGAATTATTGTGCAGGGGTGGGTCCTACAGAGCAGGATCTGCCTCAGCAGGACTCTGGTGCCTGCCCAATCTGCCCCATGGGTGTGTCATACTTAGAGGCAGCTGGGTGATGCTCCAGCTTGTTTTGAAGCTGGCCACTGGGGGCACCAGCCCCAGGAAAACCTTGGTGGAGACCCTCTGTAGGTGTACTTCAGCTACAGCCCGTGCCCCACCCAGGGCCACCTAGCGGGAGCCAAAAAGAAATCCACAGATGGCTGCCATCCATGCTGTACTTGGAAGTGCCTTGAGAGGCCAAGCTGCAAACCAAGGCCAGCTGCCACTAGTGCCAGCTTAGGGCTGCTTAGCCAGAGGTACAGGAAACACTCAATCCAGAAGCTGCTTGTCTGGGTTCTGCAAACATTTGAGTATACACATTTTAAGAAAGGAAAAAAGCTGTATTAAAATTATAATAATATATACTGACAACAAAAGATGAATACAAGTCACGTTTGACTTCTGCAATTGCAAGAGGTGCTCAGAGTGGTTATCATCAGAATCCCAGACACTTCTGATTGTGACAAACTATGGCTTGAGTAGCGATGACCAAAGTATCCACTTATATACATTTTTTGGCACTTCCCGGTATATATTAATTCATCACTCCCACACCCCAACCTCACTAAGTATGGGATATTATGCCTTTTTTACAGATTAGAAAGTGACGTTTCAGACATTTAATTTGCCTAAGGCTTATCAGCTAGAGAATGTCTGAACTGGGATTCAAAGCTAGAAATGGGTGGCTTCCAAGCCTGAGCTCTTTCCTGTTTTTTTTTTTTTCCATATAAATTTCTCAGATCCTGAAAACTCTGTGAAGTAGGCAAGTAGAGATTATTATCTTTATTTTACTGCCTCCATTTTTGGAGGAGAAAAAGTGAAACCCAGAGAAGTTTAATGACTTGCTACCATGAATTTGAAAACTAAAATAGAACTTTGGATGCTTCTTCCTATCGCTCATCTCTCTAACACTAATTGACTGTCCTTCTGAGGATATTGGCAATGTTGGCAAAGCTTCAAGCATAGAGCACGTGGGTCTATTCGCCAAGATACTTGTTCTGGAAGATGTTGGGACAAACATTTAGTAGAGGGTAAATAAAGCATTGTTAAACTCACAAAAAAATTGTCTTGGGAATCCCTATCTTGAGAATTTGAACTGTGAATATTTACATTTATTGAGTCATACACTCCTATGAGAATGTGATGGAAACAATAGACTTGTCCCCCAAAATGTACATGCACAACATTCTACAAATGATTTCAGCAGTTTTACAGACATTCTGAAGTCAACCAATGTATAAACTCTTATCTTATAGAAAGAGAAATTACCAGGACCACTGAGATACATTATTCAATATACCTTACTCACTCAGGAAGCTATTTCTGAGTCACTCTTCCTTCACTGATTTCCCTTTCCTCCCATCACCTAAAAAATTAGCATTTTGTCCTACAGAGTTTAGCACTAATGCGCAGTATTGTGTTGAAGGTACACTCAGTTCTCATTATTCACCAAATGTGGACATTTCTTAGCTCCATTACATGATTGTGAATGCCTCAAAAGTGGAGCCCCCATCAAAGCCATATTTGTATTCCCTGACATCACCCTACTGCAGCCTAACAGCACAATACACTTGCTGAGTGATGCATGTATATGTTTGGAGTAAACTCATCTCTCAGATCTCTTCTAACAGTAAAATGTAGCTTCCTCTGTAGAAAATTAGTTCTTCTCAATTTTCCTCAGCTTGAAATCTGAATGCTTACTTCTGTGTGCAGAAGTGTGAAATAGCCTGACATGAATGGGCAGTTCTAAGCAACTTTGTATTGCTGTAGTACAAAGTAGTAAAGAGAAACTTAACTCATAAGACTCACCCCCGCCACACACAAAAAAAAAATTTTAAAACTGAGGAGATTTCAAGAAAAAAGTTGCAAATGGTCTTGTGTTATTTCTGGTCGACTTCTCTACGAGAGGTAAAGTAGTGTACTATTGGTTAGTAGTTGGATAATTAAGACTAAATCCTGCCCACTACTTGTGCACAATATTAATCTATGAAGCTCAGGCTTGCAAATTATAAAGCAAGAAACATACATTTTAGTTGACGGGACTGCTAATCTAATAGTTCTCTAACTTTGAGAGAAGTTTTCCTTTCAAGAATAGAATAGGCTACATTTGAGTCCAACCAGATGGTACTTCATTGATAGAATTTATTACAAAGAACAAGTTAGTATGGATGTGAAATATGAGATATGTAAAATTGACAGGACATAGTCACTGACTTCATTTATTGAGGCGGCAAAGGAACAAGAAAAATTGAGCATAACTGAAGTTTTTGGCATGGGTCACCAGCTGCATTTAGTAAGATTTGCAGCATTGCATTGCTGTAGTACAAAGTAGTAAAGAAAGAGGGCCATCCTGCTCAATGAATAGCAATGATCATGTACGAGTATACTGTTTTGGATTTGTTGAGTTTGAAAATGCCTACGGAACAGTTAGATATAAATGAGATATATTGGCCTGAAACTCAAGGAGAAGCTATACATATTTGGAAATGATCAGCATAGACTATTTAGCAGAGCCCATAACTATAAATGAGATAATAATAGTGATGATAAGGATGGTGATGATGATTTCAACAACAAAGTAACATTCTTTGAGTACATACTATGTGTAAGGCACTATGATAAGTACTTTACATTCATTATGTAATTTATTTCTCACAACATCCCTATGAGAGGAAGCAATTTGCCCAGTGTAATGGAGTTGGTTAATGATAGAACTTAGATTTAAATTCAGGACTTCTTGATTCCAGAACTCAAAAGATCACAGAAAATGGGACACTAAAGAGTGTTGATGTTTGAGAGATGGGCAGAAGGAAATAAAATAAAAAAAAAAAAAACTAAAGAAGACTGACAGAAAGCAACCAGAGAGATAGGAACAAAATTTTAAAAAGAGTCTGATGAAAATGAAGGAAGAACAGAACTTTAAAAAGGGAATATTCAATAACGTTGAATGAAAAAAGAGGTCAAAATGAATAAGAATTGGAAAGTATCTGATGGGTTTGCTAATGACATGACAGAACAGTTTTGGTGGAGTGATGGGGTAGTATCCCTAAATACAGTGTTATCAATGGAAGGGCAGTCGGAAGGTACAATAAATTGTTCTTGTGAAAGTATGGATGCAAAGGAGGAAAAAAAAAGAACACTAGACATTGGAGGACCTTGACAGTATAGAATAGTGGTTATTAGTACAGGCTCTGGACCCCGACAGTCTAGATTTGAAACCCAGCTTTGCCATTTACTAGCTGTGTGCTCTTGAGTAAGGTAGTTGACGTCTTTGTGCCACTCTTTTCTCATCCGCAACGTAATAATAGTAGTGAATATGGTTGTGAGGGTTAAATGAGTTAGGTTATGTAAATCACTTAAACAGGTGCCTGGCACACTGTAAGCACTCTATGTGTTTTATGGCTTGTCAACTTTATATTAGGGGAGAAAAAAAATTACTAGCTATACAGACATGAGCGTATTTATAGGCCACATGGTAGGAAACAGGAAAAAACAAAAGATTGAGAAGAAAGGCGAGATGAGGGACACTGATAAAGTAAGGTCCGATTTCTGGTGGAAGACTTAAGAGGAAGGAGTGAAAAGCACAACTGGAAGAATAACTGTGACTAGGAGGAGAATTATTTATTTGAGACTGGGTGAAAGGAGGTGACGTAGGCATACTCATAGATAAGCAAACGTATATATGGTGACAAGTTCTTAAGTGATAGCTTTATTTTTCTCAGTGAAGCATGAGTTCAGATTATCTGAAGAAAGCAGGGGCTTTGGGGCCTTGGAAATATTTATTGATTCCCATTGTGAAGAAAGGGAACTGACACTAGACAATGAAGAAAATCCTTATTTAGTAGTGCATGTCTAGATAAAATTGGAGACTGCACATTTTTTAAAAGGCAAAACATGTACTCTAGGTGATTTTCTCCAGCAACGTTTTAGCTAGTCCCAATGTAGGTGCTGAGAAGGGATGGTGGGGCAGAAAGGTAAGGAGATGAGCATTCAGAGGGTGTTGGCAACTGAAGGGAATGGGCTGCTGGGAAAGGAAGTGAAACCCTAGAATGTAATGAGAGAAACAAAAGGGTTGAGAAACTGGAGAGAAGGGGAAGATAGAAAAGCATGGATGAATAACTGACTGGGCTCTGGCACTAAAAAGCTTGTGACTTTGGACAGGTTACGCCTTTTAATGGGGCCTCAGTTTCTTCATTTGTTAAAGCGAAAATGCTGGAAGATATGATCTCTTGTCTTTCATGTTCTGGTCTATTTGTTCTTCTCCTGTCATTGCACTGCCACCTAGTGTATATAGAAGATATAGAAGGAGACTACAAGGAAGAAAAATAAAGGAAGCCTTTTAAGAAAAAAAAAAACAAGCAAGTATGTTTATGAAAGGATGAGGACAGAGCTGGATGGACTATATCACAGATTTCCCAATATTTCCTTGACTTTCTCACCCAGGGATATTTTCCTTCTTATGAATCCCATGTCCTATTTTTCCCAGGCAACAATTTTATTCAGAGAGCCTCAATTTCTGGCCGTAATACTAATATTCCCTATTTCAGAGACTCCAAGAAAATCAAAAGCCTTTAAAGTCCAAAAGAATGACTGTCTAATGCTTAAGTTACAAATTACAATAAAATTGATGGGAGAACATATTTTTGACCAATAAAGCCTCTTCAAATCACCGTATTCCGTAATGGGTGGCATTTATTCTACCTAGGCTGGAAAACGGGGCAGGTATGAGTCAGCTAGAGAAAACGAGACAAGCAAATGAAATAAGAACATGGCATCAACATCGGAGCACATATAGCTTTACGAATAAATGTTTTCAGACTTTTTGAGTAGATATCCACAAGAGGTATTGCTGGGTCATATGGTAATTCTGTTCTTAATTTTTTGAGGAACTTCCACACTGCCTTCCATAGCAGCTCCATAAACCTGCATTCCCACCAACAGTGTATGAGGGTTCCTTTTTCTCCACAAACTCTCCAACGCTTGTTACTGTTTGTCTTGTTGATAGCCATTCTAACTTGTGTGAGGTGACATCTCACTGTGGTTTCTATTTGCATTTCTCTGTTGATTAGTGATGTTGAGCATATTTTCATGTCTATTGGCCATTAGTATGTCCTCTTTGGAGAAATGTCTCTTCAGGTCCTCTGCCCATTTTTAATTGGATTCTTTTTTTGTGTGTGTGGTTGAGTTGTATGAGTTCCTTATATATTTTGGGTATCAACCATTTATCTGAGGTGTTGTTGGCAAAAATCTTCTCCCATTCTGTTGGTTACCTCTTTATATAGTCGATGGTTTCATTTGCTGTGCAGAAGCTTTTTAGTTAGATATAGTACCATTTGTTTATTTTAGCTTTTACTTCTCTTGCCTTTGGAGTCAAATACACTTTGAACCCAAGGTCTATAAGCTTAGTACCCATGTTTTCTTCTATGAAGTTTATTGTTTCAGGTCTTATGTTTAGGTCTTTGATCCATTTTGAATTAATTTTGGTACATGGTGACAGATAGCAGCCTAGTTTCATTCTTTTGCATGTGGCTTTACAATTCTCCCAGCACCATTTATTGAAGAGGCTGTCTTTTCTCCATTGCATGTATTTTGCTTCTTTGTCAAAAATTATCTGTCCATATTTATGTGGGTTTACTTCTGTGTTCTCAGTTCTATTCCATTGGTCCGTGTGTCTGTTTTTTCTGCCAATACCATGCTGTTTTGATTGCTGTTGGGCTGAAGTCAGGAGTGTGATACCTCCAGCATTGTTCTTCTTTCTTAGGACTACTTTGGCTATTCAGGGTCTTTTGTGGTTCCGTACAAATCTGATGATTTTTTGTTTTATTTGTTTAAAAATGCCATTGGGATTTTGATGGAGATTGCATTAAATCTGTATATTGCTTTGGGTAATATAGTCATTTCAACTATGTTGATTTTTCCAATCTGTGAACACAGAATACCTTTCCATTTCTTTGTGTCTTCTTCAATTTCTTCTAAAAATATCCTATAGATTTCAGTGTATAGGTCTTTCACATCCTTGGTTAAGTTTATTCCTAGGTATTTTAGTCTTTGTTGCAATTACAAAAGGATTTTTTTTTTAATTTCTTTTTCGGAGATTTCATTGTTAGTATATAGGAATGCAATGGACTTTTGTATGTTGATTTTGTAGCCAGCAACTTTACTGTATTTGTTTATTGTTTCTAATAGCTTTTTGATAGAGTCTTTAGGGTTTTCTATATGTAGCATTATGTCATCTGCAAAAAGTGACAATTTTACTTTTTCACTCCCAATTTGGATGCCTTTTATTTCTTTCCTTTGCCTGGTTGCTCTGGCTAGGATATCCAATACTATGTTGAAAAGTGGAGGTGATAGGGGCAGCCCTGTCATGTTCCTGAACATAAAGCAAAGGGCTTCAGATTTTTACGATTAATTATAATATTACCTGAGGGTTTTTCATATATGGTCTTTATTATGTTAAGGTATTTTTCTTCTAGACCTATTTTATTAAGTGTTTTAATCATAGATGGATGTTGTTTCTTATCAAACGCTTTTTCAGCATCTATTGATATAATCATATGACTTTGTCCTTTATTTGGTTTATGTGGTGTGTCACATTGATCGATTTGCATATGTTGAGGCATCGTTGTGCCCCTGGAGTGAACCCTACTTCATTGTCATATATAATCTGTTTAGTGCATTGTTGCCTTTGATTTGCTAGAATTTTGTTTAGGATTTTTGTATCTGTATTCATCAGAGATATTGGTCTGTAATTTTCTTTTTTTGTGTTACCCTTACCAGGACATACAGATGGCCAACAGACATATGAAAGATGCTCAAGATCATTAATCACCAGAGAAATGCAAATAAAAACCACAATGAGATATAACCTCATACCAGTTAGAATGGCTATCATCAACAAGACAAATAATACTAAGTGTTGCAGAGGCTGTGGTGAAATAGGAACCCTCATTCCCTGTTGGTGGGAATGCAGACTGGTGCAGCTGCTATGGAAGGCAGGTGGAGGTATCTCAAATAATTAAGAATAGAATTACTATATTACCCAGCAGTCCCTCTCCTGGGTATCTAACCAAAAAACCTGAAACATATATCTGTAAAGATACACGTGCTCCAATGTTCATTGCAGCTTTATTTATGGTGGCTAAGACTTGGAAACAACCAAAGTGTCCTTCGATAGATGATTGGATAAAGAAGATGTGGTATATATACACAATGGAATACTATTTTGCTATAATAAAAGATGAAATACTGCCATTTGGGACAACATGGATAGATTTTGAGATTATTATGCTAAGTGAAATAAGTCAGACAGAAAAAGTCAAGAACCATATAATTTCACTGATCTGTGGTATATAAAACTGAAAACAACAAAGAAACAAAACAACTGAACAAACAAAAACTCATAGACACAGACAATAGTTTAGTGGTTTCCAAAGGGTAATACGGGAGGGGGTGGTAGATGAGGGTAAATGGGATCAAATATATGGTGATGGAAGGAGAACTGACTCTGGGTGGTGAACACACAATGTGATATATAGATGATGTATTACAGAATTGTGCACCTGAAACTTATGTAACTTTACTAACAATTGTCACCCCAAAAAACTTAAAAAAAAAAACAACGTGGCATCAAAATGGTATTTTTTTTTACAAATGAAAATATAAGCCTGTAAAGTGAACACAATATACCGTGTTTCCCCGAAAATAAGACCTAACCGGAAAATAAGCCCTAGCATGATTTTTCAGAATGACATGCCCTGAACATCAGCCCTAATGCGTCTTTTGGAGCAAAAAATAATATAAGACCTTGTCTATTTTCGGAGAAACACGGTAGTGCATTAGGGAAGATCACAAGACATTAGATCTCATATCTGGATCCAGTGTTATGTTAAGGGAGAAGTTACATAACTTAGCTGGTGTGTTGCAGGATTGAACGTTCAGTTCAAAGATGGTTTCTTTTAGGGGTAAGTCTGGATTTTCAAGTAAATCACCCCAGTCAAAAGAGGAAGCTAAGAACTGTTTTGGTTCATTTTCAGTTTTCCCCTCAAGTTTATTTGAAAATATGTGAGATTATCTCACCATTCTAAAGAGCTTTGTTCTATTTTATTTCTTTCAGTGCACACAAATATCTCATTTTTTAATTGCTTTATTTTTTAATTTTTTTTTATTTTTCAATTACAGTTGACATACAATGTTATATTAGTTTCAGGTGTACAACATACTGATTAGACATTTATATAACTTATGAAGTGATCTCCCCAATAAATCTAATACTCATGTGACATCACATATATTTATTACACTATTATTGACTATATTCCTTCTGCTATACTTTACATCCCCATGACTATTTTGTAATTACCAGTTTGTATGTCTTAATCCCTTCATTTTTTCAGTCACCCCTCCAAGTTCCCTCCCATCTGGCAACCCCGAAAATGTTGTCTGTATCTATGAGTTTGTTTCTGTTTTGTTTCTTTGTTTAACTTTGTTATTTAGACACAACATATAAGTGAAATCATATAATATCTGTTTACTTTGTCTGACTTACTCCACTCAGCATAATATGCTCTAGATACATTTATATCAGTGCAGATGGCAACATTTCATTCTTTTCTGTGACTAAATAATATCCCATTGTATACGATGTCTGACAATTAAGTTCAAGATCTCATCCTAGAAAAAGTGCTACATACCTCATTGCTGAATATCACTATGGTCATCTTTGAAGTACTCCCCTTTGGAAACTATGCACCAATGCCAGCACCTAGTTCACCTTTCAAAGCAATTTTGGAACTCGTTCTGGAATGGCCATCAGAGCTGTCATCATATTACCCTTGATATCCTGAATGTCATCAAAATGTCTTCCTTTCAATATTTCCTTTATCTTCAGGTTAAGGAAGAAGTCACTGGGGGCCAGATCAGGTGAGGAGGGAGGATGTTCCAATTCAGTTATTTGTTTACTGACTGAAAACTGCCTTACAGACAGTGCCCTGTGAGTTGGTGCATTGTTGTGATGCAAGAACCATGAATTACTGGTGAAAACTTCAGGTCGTTTTCGTCTTAACTTTCTTATATAGCCTTTTCAGCATTTACAAATAGTAAACTTGGTTAACTGTTTGCCCAGTAGGTACAAATGCGTAATGAATAATCCCTCTGATATCAAAAATATTTAGCAACGTCATTTTGACTCTTGATTTGGACTGATGGAACTATTTTGATCGTGGAGAATTGGCTGACTTCCATTGTGCACTCTGACACTGTTTCAGGATTGTATTGCTACACCCATATTTCATCACCAGTGATAACACAGTGCAAAACATCATCTTGCCTCTCCAAAAGGTCTTGGCAAACTTCGACTCTCCTTTGCTTTTGTTCATTGGTGAGCTCCTTTTGGACCATTTTTGCACACACCTTTCTCATGCCAAGATTTTCAGTTAAGATTTTTCTAACCGTTTCTCTATCAATGTTTACTTGGTCTGCTATGCTTCTCACAGTTAACCAGTGATTTTGACATACGATTTGATGAATTTTTGCTATGTTTTCATCAGTTCTGCTCATTACTGGCCTCACTGACCTTTCTTCACCAGAGACACGTTCTCTTCCCTCAGAAAAGCATTTAATCCATTTGTACACTGCCGTTTTCTTCATAGCATTATCCCCATAAAGTTAGACTGGTATGTCCCTGATTTTACTTCCACTATTGCCAAGTTTAACAAGAAATTTAGTGTTTGTTCATTGCTCTAATTGAAGCATTCTCATGACTGCCCCAAAAAACATGGAAGAATAATAATGAACGCCACTCAGCAAGACACCACTACACGTCGACATGAACACAGCTGTGAGACCCTTATATGCCAAAGTAATGAAACCTTACCAAGCTGTTTGTACAGTGCTGCCAATGTAAGTGTACGGTGGCAAATTCAGGAACTTAATTGTCAGATCTCGTAGGACTGTAGATTCAGCTTTGCAGTTGGGGAAAAAAATATTGATTTTTCTTGGAATTGTTAACTGGTCTCCTAAACAGGGATTTCTTGCATTACCATATTTTGCCATGTATAATGCACATCCAGGTTTTTGGCCCAAACTTTCCAGGGAATAAAGTATTTCATTTTAATTTAAATTTTTATTTGTTTACATTTAGGTACTTGTTTTTTTTGTATTATAAAGGAATCTTAGCATGTATTTTTTAGCATATTATGGCACAATAAATTTTATGTAACAAATAATTACAAAACACAAGAACAGATGCAAGGTACAAGAAATTTTATGTACCTATAACTAATATACAATATTTACGCCTCATAGAAGGCCAAGAACTCTTCGTTGCAAGTTCATGGTAATTTTAAAAAAACAAATGATCATATTCCTGGGTACTATTTTGCATATGGATATCATTAATGATTTCTAGAGTTACACTTTTAACCCATAAACATAGATAAAAATTAAAAACATGTATATAGATACAAAATTAGTACTACCCATCTATAATGCACATCCTTATTTTTCCCTCACAAATTTGGGCAAAAAAGTGTGTGTTATGCACAGAAAAATATGGTAATTTCAAGATACATGATAGGTGGAGTGGCACAGGTTGGATAGAGAGAGAGGAGAAAGGAGAAAGAACGGAAAAAAGGAAAGAAGGAAGGAAGGAAGGAAGGAAGGAAGGAAGGAAGGAAGGAAGGAAGGAAGGAAGGAAGGAAGGAAGGAAAAGGAAGAGAAAGAGAAGAGTGATGTCAGAATCATGGCAGCATAAGACATCCTTCATTTTTGCCTTGCATTCAACAACAAAAACACAGCATCCATCCACAAACAGAAGTGCCTCTGTGGAAGTTGTGGGACACCAATTGAATTGGAGGAATCTTGCCAACTGGTGAATGGGTAATAAGCAGACATACTTCAGCACTAGGTGAGGAACCTGCAAGAGACTATGAAATGGTTCTGGCCTCTCTTGGCTACAGTCTGGCAGTGCCTGCATAACCCTGACTTGGGTGGTCACCTACAGACAAGAGAGCCTTTATGTGGGCTCAAGTATCTAGAGAAAATTTTCTAATACTCCAGTGGAGAAAAAAAAATCAGATTGGATGCATTGGAATGGGTAATAGCTTGCCTTTGCCAGCATCACCCCTCTCCCAAGGTGGGAGAGCTTAGGGCTAAACTAGACAGCCTGTAACTTCTCCAGCTGGGGAAAGGGAAAGTCAGTAAGTGCATGTCCACCTTCCCCAATTGTGTGGGACATTTTGAGGACTCATTTATTTCTTGTAGCATCCACGTTATTGAAGTGAGAGCTTCATTAGTGGGTAGAGGGAGCAGATCAGGAAAGTGTCATATAAGATTCCGGAGGGCATTAAAAAGGACATGGTTCCTTCTGACTGTGTTCTGGACTCCATCGGGAAACCAGCCCATGAGCTGCTGTGAGAATATTTGACCAAAGGATGCCCACGACTGACATATAGTCACGCTTAGGGCAAGATGTGCCAAACCCACACATTCCCTCATTCTGCAACTGTAACAAATATACAATATTTACGCCTCATAGAAGGTCAAGAACTCTTCGTTGCAAGTTCATTGTAAGTTCAAAAAAACAAATGATCATATTCCAGGGTAGTATTTTGCATATGGATATCATTAATGATTTCTAGAGTTACACTTTTAACCCATAAACATAGATAAAAGAATTAAAAACATGTATATAGATACAAAATTAGTACTACCCATCTATAATGCGCATCCTTATTTTTCCCTCACAAATTTGGGCAAAAAAGTGTGCATTATATACAGAAAAATATGGTAATTTCAAGACTGGCTTCCTGTGCACACTCCTGACAGATCTTATAAGAGGGAGCTTTACTAGATAGGGTGCATGCACAGAGAACAGGACATGGTATGCATGGAAGGGAGAAACCACAAGCTTAAGCTACAGTGCCACCTTCAGGAAGACAAAAGAGAAGATATCCACAGCTGGCCTGGTACATTATAGGATCAAGGGAAGACACACAACCTCAAGAATTATGCCACAGGAGGGTGCAAGAGGTGTATACAAGCAAGGCTTGAGAAAGCCTCAGAATCTATAGCAGGAGTGATGAAAGGTATCTTTACTCTGAAGGCAGTTAGTAAAAATTGGAGGAGAAAAATGTTAATTCAAGTATAAAAAATAACAACATGAAACTCCAAGAAACATAAAATCTCAAGGAAACATGATATCAACAAAAGATCACAATAATCTTCCAGTAATGAAACCCAAAAGTGTAGAGATCTATGATTTATCTGAAAAAAAATGCAAAAGAGCTGTTTTAAAGAAACTCAATGAGCTACAAGAAAACACAGAAAGACAATTCAATGGAATCAGGAAAAATACATAATCAAAATGAGAAAATTAGCAAAAAAATAGAATCATAAAACTGAACCAAATAGAAGTTCTATAGCATAAAAATTCAATGAATGACATGAAAAATGTGACAGAGAACATCAATTTCAAAATAGAATAAAGAATCAGTTAGCTAGATTATAGGATCTTTGAAATAACACAGTATGTGAAGAAAAAAAATACCCAGTATAGATATCATTCAGAATTGAAGAAGAGATAAAGAGCTTCCCAGGCAACATGAAGGTTTAGGAGTTCATTACCAATGAACCAATATTACAAGAAATGTTAAAGAGACTTCCATAAGAAAAATGAAGAATAAAATAAAATATATGAATAATAACAAGGCAATAACTACATATTTATTGACAGTATCTTTAAATGTAAATGGATAAATGCTCCAATAAAAAGACATAGGGTTGCTGAGTAGATAACAAAACAACACCCTTACATATGCTCTCTACAAAAGACCCACTTCAAATTGAAACACACGCACAGACTGATAGTAAAGGGATGGAAAAGATATTTCATGCTAATGGAAAGGGAAAAAAGTCTGTGATATCAATACTTACACCAAGCAAAATAGACTTTAAAACAAATGCTGTATGACGAGAGACAAAGAAGGACCCAGTAACCGTACTTCTGGATATTTATCTGAAGAAACTGAAAACACTACTTCAAATGGTCATGTGCATCTATATGTTCACGGCAGCATCATTTACAACAGCCAAGATATGGATGCATCCTTGGTGTTTATCAAGGGATGAATGGATAAAGAGGTGGTATGTATACATAATGGAATATTATTCAGCCATAAAAAGAATGAACTCTTGTCATCTGCAACAACATGGATAAACCTAGAGGGTATTGTGATGAGTGGAGTAAGTCAGACAGAGAAAGACAAATGCCATGTGATTTCATTATATGTAGAATCTAAAGAACAAGAGAAACAAGCAAGCAAAAGAAAACAAACTCATGGATCTAGAAACATTTTGATGGTAGCCAGATGGGAGGGGAGTTGGAGAAATGGATGAAAAACGAGAAGTGATTAAGAGGTACAAATTGGTAGTTACAAAGTACTCATGGGGTTATAAAGTACAGCATAGAGAATATAGTCAATAATATTGTAATAACTAAGTATCATGTCAGATGGGTAATGGATTTATCAGTGTGATCACTCCATAAGTTATATAAATGTCTACTTACTATGTAGCAAACCTGAAATTAATATAATATTGCATTTACACTATAATTAAAAAATAATAAAAAAATAATGTTGTGAAAAAAAAGAAATAATGAAGATGATCCTGGGCACAACATCAATAAAATAAAACAAGTATATTAAATTTAACCTAGAAGCTGGAATATCTGTAAACAAAAATGGAAGACATTGATGAAAGAAATCAAAAAGACACAAATAGAGTGACGTCATGGGAATGGCGGCAGTGGGGCGCTCTTTTGAATCCTCCCCGAGATTTTCTGGCAATCGGGACATATAGAACACCTGAGGAGTCCTTTGCTCATCACGCAGAACAGCGGGGAGACTCGTGGAGGAACTACCTTAAGGTGCGCGCTGATTGCGAGCAGAGGAGGAGGCAGGACAGCGAACTGGAAGCGTGCCCCCCACCCCACAGCGGAGCCCAGAGCGGACAGCCACCGCTGCGCGGCTCCCAGGACGGAGCGGAGACTCGTGGAAGGTTTGCTTTGAGGTGCAATAGTTGGGCGAGCAGGGGAGAAGCAAGGAGGGAAAGAGGAAATGCGCCGCGCTCACCCCACCCCACACGGTAGAGCCGCGGCCCTGCAGCGTGCCCACAGCAGCAGAGGCAGGCAGCACCCGGGGCTCTAGAGTCCCACGGGAGCCCAGGGTGCAGCAGAGAGGGCAAGGTCCAGGAGGTGGGCTCTTTCCCTGCGTCCCACAGCTGATCGCTTCAGTTGGGGCAGGCAGCTCGTGGGCCCTAGGGCAGACAAAGAACTCAGATGCCACACCTGGGCCCCTCACCTCACTTTTCGAATCCTCCCCCCGCCCTTCCAGAGGCTTAAACTGACCCCTAAACTGAGGAGTAGTGTCAGATTACAGAGGGGCGTCTGTGCTCAGGCGGTGGGAAGATTGGCAGCCAGCTCTGACCTTTGGAAGAGGCTGGGAGGAGGGGATTTTCGCTGGATGAGGAGAGAGGAGACTCCCACACCCCCAGCCACCACCTTTTAGGGCCTGCGGGAGGAGTGTGACGTGGCTGGCCTGGGAGAGAGAAGACCCCTCCATCCCAGGCCCCACCCTTTCTGGCTGGCCTGGGGCGGGGCAAGGGCAACAGCGGAAGTACTCCCTGAGTTCAGCAGTAAGCGGCAGACGCAGCTCCCGGCTTTCAACAGCTTAGAGATCTCCCGCCCGCCCCCTCCCACACACCCACGGAAGGAGGGCCCTAAGACTCAGGAGTACTGGGCACAGGGCTGGTGGAGGTACTCTGAGCATGCATTTGTGCAGGAAAGGAGAGAAACTGCACGGTCTCTCTGAAAACTATCACCCAGATCCCTCAGCCCCTCGCAATTAAATCTACACTCCCAAATTCACTCTGGGCACCAGGTGACCAGCGCTGCCTGCGCAATAGGCATGGAACTCTTTGACACAGTGGAGGACAACCTGGAGATTACTTGGTGGGCTTAAGCCAAGACTGGTGCTGCTTCCTGTTTTGCTTTGCTTGGTGTTCTTTTTTTTTTTTTTCTTCTGCTTGTTGTGATTTGTTTTCTTCTGTCTTTATTTCTTTGATATCTTTGCCTATGTTGAGTGGGGATTGTCGGTTGTATTTTACATGTGAATGTACTTGATTTGTTTTCTTTGTTGTTGTTGTTGTTGTTGTTGTTGTACTTGGTAACTTGATTTGTGCTGAAACTGCCCTAACAGGGCCCAGCTTAAGAGGCACAAGATTCAACATATCCAGAAGCCATCTCTGGACCAAACTAGAGTACTACCGGGTTGAAACTACAAGTCACACACCCAGAAGGAATTCTCTGAAGGCACAAGAGCCCATAGAGGACAAAACTCATTTAAGTGGCCAACCCTCACCCAGCAGAACACCCTGCGGTGGGCAGAGCCAAGTTTCACAACAAGACGGCCTAGGAGTTAAACCCACCTACTCACAAGCAAAAAACAATTAAAGTTCTTCTTGAACAGGACAATATACTAAACACAAGAGCCACCTGTGGAGCACTGCAGAGGAGAAGAACGAAGTAGTCCAAGTCAAATATAAAGGACACATACTACATAAGATAACCCAGCAAGAACTAAGAGCTCTAGGGGATCTTCCTAATACATCAAAGCAAACACAGAGAGTCAGTCAGAATGGGGAGACAAAGAAACATGTCCCAAATAAAAGAACAGAAGAAACCTCCATAACTGGAACCAAATGAAGCAGAGGTAACCAACCTGTCAGAGACAGAGTTCAGAACACTGGTGATAAGAATGTTTAAGGAGCTTAGAGAAGACATACAGAACGATATAGAAATCATAAAGAACAACCAGTTAGAACTAAAAAAGAATGTAGAAATCTTAACGAACAACCAGCTAGAACTAAAGAACACAATTACCGAAAGTAAGAACTCACTTGAAGGAATGACCAGCAGGTTAGATGAAGCAGAGGATCGAATCAGCGACTTAGAAGACAAGTTAGCATAGATCACTCAAACTGAACAACAGAAAGAAAAAAGGAGAAAAAATAATGAAGATGGGTTAAGAGACCTCTGGGATAACATCAAGTGCAACAACATGCGCATCATAGGAATACCAGAAAGTGAAGAGAGGAAGCAAGGGATTGAGAACATATTTGAGGTAATAATGTCCGAAAACTTGCCTAACCTGATCAAGGAAACCAACATACAAGCCCAGGAAGTGCAGAGAGTTCCAACTAGGATAAACCCAAACAGTCACACATCAAGACACATTATAGTTAAAATGGCAAAGCTTAAAGACAAAAGAGAATCTTAAAAGCAGCAAGAGAAAGGCAGAAGGTTACATACAAGGTAACTCCTATAAGACTATCAAATGACTTTTCTCCAGAAACATTGAAGGCCAGGAGGGAGTGGCAGGAGATACTCAAAGTGATGGAACACAAAGGCCTACAACCTAGATTGCTTTATCCAGCAAGGCTATCATTTAAAGTTGATAGAGAGATAAAGAGCTTCCCAGAAAAGAACAAACTGAAAGAATTTATTACAACCAAGCCAGCATCGCAAGAAATACTAAAAGAACTTCTGTAAATAGAAGAAAGATGAAAACAATTTACTACAAGTTTAAAAAAGGCAATAACTATCTACCTATCAATAATCACTTTAAATGTAAACGGTTTAAATGCTCTAATCAAGAGACATAGGATGGCTGATTGGATAAGGAAGCAAGACCCTTGTATATGCTGTATACAAGAGACTCATTTCAGATCAAAAGACACACACAGGCTGAAAGTGAAGTGTTGCAGTAACATATTTCATGCAAATGGAAGCGAAAAAAAAGCTGGAGTTGCAATACTTATATCTGACAAAATAGACTTTAAAATGAAGAACATATTAAAAGACAAAGATGGGCACTATATAATAATAAAGGGATCAATCTGACAAGAGGACATAACCCTAGTAAACATCTATGCACCTAACATAGGAGCCCCTAAATATATAAAACAGGTACTGATGGACATAAAGACAGAGATCAACAGCAACACTAACATAGTAGCGGACTTCAACACACCTCTGACAACAAGGGACAGGTCCTCCAGACAGAAAATCAATATGGAAACAACAGCCTTAAATGATACTTTGGACCACTTGGATTTAATCGATATTTTCAGAGCATTTCACCCCAATGCTGCAGAATACACGTTCTTCTCAAGTGCACATGGAACATTTTCCAAGATAGATCATATGTTAGGCCACAAAACAAGTCTTGATAAATTTAAGAAAATTGAAATCATACCAATTGTCTTCTCTGACCACAGTTCTATGAAATTAGAAATGAACTACAGGGAAAAAAAAACACAGGAAGACACACCAATTCATGGAAGTTGAATAACATGTAACTAAATAATGAATGGGTCAAGCAGCAGATCAAAGAAGAAATGAAAAGATATCTCGAGACAAATGAGAATGAGAACACGATGACCCAATATCTATGGGATGCTGCGAAAGCAGTCCTAAGAGGGAAATTCATAGCACTGCAGGCCTACCTAAAGAAACAAGAAACATCACTAATCGACAGTTTATCTTCACACTTAAGGGATCTGGAAAAAACTTGAAAATAAGCCCAAAGGGAGCACAAGGAAGGAGATAATAAGGATCAGAGCAGAAATAAATGAAATAGAAACCAGAAAATTATACAAAAGATCAATGAATCCAAGAGTTGGTTCTTTGAGAAGATAAACAAAATTGACAACCTTTAGCCAGACTCATTAAAAAAAGGAGAGAGAGGACCCAAATTAATAAAATCAGAAATGAAAGAGGAGAATTGACAACAGACACCACAGAAATACAAAAAAATTTAAGAAATTACTATGAGAAATTATATGCCAACAAAATTGACAACCTTGAAAAAATGGACAATTTTCTAGAGGCGCACAACCTTCCAAGGCTAACTCAAGAAGAAACAGAAAGCCTGAACAGTCTGATTATCACCAGGGAAATTGAATCAGTAATCAATAATCTCCCAACAAACAAAAGCCCTGGACCAGATGACGTTACAGGTGAGTTTTTCAAAACGTTCAAAAAAAGAATTATCACCTATTCTCCTCAAGCTCTTCCAAAAAATCCAGAAGGTAGGAAGACTCCCAAACACTTTTTACGAAGCCACTCTCACCCTGATCCCAAAAGCAGACAAAGACACCACAAAAAAAGAAAAGTACAGGCCGATATCTCTAATGAACATAGATGCAAAAATTCTCAACAAAATATTAGCGAACAGAATTCAGCAATACATTAAAAAGATCATACACCATGATCAAGTGGGATTCATCCCTGGTATGCAGGGGTGGTTCAACATCCACAAATCAATTAATGTGATACACCACATTAACAAAATGAAAAATAAAAATCACATGATCATATCAATAGATGCAGAAAAAGCATTTGATAAAATACAGCAACCTTTTATGATAAAAACCCTTAAGAAAGTGGGAATAGAGGGATCATATCTAAACATAATAAAGGCCATATATGACAACCCCACAGCTAACATCATACTCAATGGGGAAAAGCTAAAACCATTCCCCCTAAGATCAGGAACAAGACAAGGTTGCCCACTTTCTCCACTTCTATTCAACATAGTGCTGGAAGTTCTAGCCACAGCAATCAGACAAGGGAAAGAAATAAAAGGCATCCAAATTCATAAGGAGGAAGTAAAATTATCATTATATGCAGATGATATGATACTATATAGAGAGAACCCTAAAGACTCCAACAAGAAACAATTAGAACTGATAGATGAATTTAGTAAAGTAGCAGGATATAAAATTAATATTCGGAAATCAGTTGCATTTGTATATACCAATGATAAAATAGCAGAAGGAGAAATTAAAAAAACAATTCCATTTACAATTGCTCCAAAGACTATAAAATATGGGAATGAATCTAACGAAGGATGTAAAAGATCTGTATTCAGAAAATTGTACGATACTGAAGAATGAAATGCAGAAGACATAAATAGATGGAAACACATTCCATGTTCATGGATAGCAAGAATTAATATAGTTAAAATGTCCATACTGCCTAAGGCAATATACAGATTCAACGCAATTCCTATCAAACTACCAACGACGTTTTTCACAGAAATAGAACATATAATCCTAAAATTTATATGGGACCATAAAAGACTCTGGATAGCCTCAGCAATCTTGAGAAATAAGAACATAGTGGGAGGTATAACGATACCTGATTTCAAACTATGCTACAAGGCTACAGTAATCAAAACAGCATGGTACTGGCATAAAAATAGACACATAGATCAATGGAACAGAATAGAGAGTCCAGAAATAAATCCACGCCTATATGCCCATCTAATCTATGACAATGGAAGCAAGAATGTACGATGGAGTAAAAACAGCCTGTTCAATAAGTGGTGTTGGGAAACCTGGACAGACACATGCAAGAAAATGAAACTGGACCACGTCCTTACACCATATACAAAAATAAATTCAAAATGGCTTAAAGACTTAAATGTAAGATCTGAAACCATAAAATATCTAGAAGAAAATATAGGAAGAAACTTCATGGACATTACCCGGAGTAAGATTTTCACTGATATATCCCCTGGCACGAGGGAAGTAAGTGAAAAAAATAAACATGTGGGACTACATCAAACTAAAAAGGTTTTCCACAGCAAAGGAAACTATCAATAAAACAAAAAGGGATCCTACTGAATGGGAAAAGATATTTGCCAATGAAATATTTGATAAGGGATTAATATCACAAATCTATAAAAAACTTACTCAACTCAACTCCAAAGAAACAAACAACCCAATTAAAAAATGGGCAGAGGACTTGAGGAGATATTTTTCTAAAAAGGACATACAGAAGGCAAGAAGACCTGTGAAGAAATGCTCAATCTCACTAACCATCAGAGAAATGCAAATAAAAACCACAATGAGATACCACCTCATCCCAGTCAAAATGACTATCATCAATAAATCAACAAACAACAAATGCTGGCGCGGATGTGGAGAAAAGGGAACGCTAGTGCATTGTTGGTGGGATTGCAGATTAGTCCAGCCACTATGGAAAAAAGTATGGAGGTATCTCAGCAATCTGAATATGGAACTACCCTATGATCCAGTAATTCCACTTCTAGGCATCTACCCGGAGAAATCCAAAACTCCAATTCAAAAATCAGTATGCACTCCTATGTTTATTGTAGCACTTTACACAATAGCCAAGATATTGAAACAACCGAAATGCCCATCAGTGATGACTGGATTAAGAAGCTGTGGTACATTTATAGAATGGAGTATTACGCAGCCATAAAGAAGAAAGAAATCTTATCATTTGCAACAACATGGATGAATCTAGAGAACATTATGTTAAGTGAAATAAGTCAGAAAGAGAAAGACAAGTACCATATGATCTCACTTATATGCGGAATCTAAAGAAAAGAATATGTGAATGAACTAATCAGAAACAGTTTTGGGGAGACAAAGAAAAATCCGAGAGTTGTTAGATGGGCAGGGGTGTGGGGATAAGGGGAAAGGTGAAGGGATTAGGAAGCAGCTGGTAACCACAAGATGGCCTCAGGGTTTTTTGAAAATTAATTTGGGGAACGTATTCAATAATGTTGTAAAGATTTTGTTGGGTATCTGATGGACATGCGTCCTATTTGGGAGACCACCTCAGGGATACTGTGGATGCCTGATCATGGCATTGTACACCAGAAGCTAAGCATTAATGAATGCCAACTATGATTTGATATATATAATGGGATGGCTCAGTGTGAGGTCGGAGGGATAGTGGATGGGGGCAGGGGTGTTCACAGTGTGAGGGATATAAATGATGAACGTCTAAGTATTACCTTGTCTTGTACACCTGAAACTAATAAATTTAAAAAAAAAGGAAAAAAGAAGACACAAATAAATGGAACAATATCCTGTGTTAATGAACTTGAATAATTAATATTGTTAAAATGTCCATATTATCCAAAGCTATCTATAGATTCATTGCAATCCTTATCAAAATTCCAATGGCATCTTTCACAGCAATAAAAAACAAATCTTAAAATTTGTATGACACCACAAAAAAACTCTGAATTACTAAAGGAATCTTGACAAAGAATAACAAACCTGGTGACATCACACCTCCTGATTTAAAATCATACTACAAGTCAGAGCAATCAAAATAGTATTTTACCAGCATAAAAAATATGATCAGGATGGACGTCATCAAAATGGCGGCGTGAGGTGAGCCTCTGTAAAGCTCCCCTGGAATTTACAACTAATCCAAAAACAGTAACTCCATATAGGACTCCCTGCACAGCAGACAGGCAAGATGAAGAGGACCACTACTGTATTCACCTCAAGGTGGACGAATTGCACGAGCAGCAAAGGAGGGAAGGGAGAAGTGCGGAGACTGAGCAGCGCGGGTGCAGGAACCAGATGTAGCTCAGTGCTCCAAGCTCACTGCATCCCGGAACTACCACAGCTGCGGGAGAGGGAAGAACTCGGACTGCTAGGGTTCCACTTATGGCCCACAGGGCTGAGGGGGCAGCATATAAAATGTCAGAACCCAGCGCTCATGGCAAAGACTCGGAGAAAAGACTGAGGGAAGAAGGCTGAAAATGGTGGTTTAAGCCCTCACTGCCGAGCAGAGAACGGAAACCTTAGGCACTGAAATTTCCCGCAGCATCCCTACCCTCCCAGATCTCGCACCGCCCCCACCTGCCTGGTGCTAGAAGTGGAACAATAGTAGTGTCAGATCAAATGAACAGAATATTTGCTGTTCTGAGAATTGAGGTCCACAGACAGAGATTTGCAGCCCAACTAGTTCCGGCAAATGGTAGGGAGCTGTTGAAGCAAGACCGGAAGTGGTGGTGGTCACCGCCAGTACTCTGGGCCACCTCTCACAACTCACACCACTCCTGGACCCACCTACTTGGGTGGATCACTGCAGGAGTAAACAGAACGGCTTAAACATACTGGCTCTGAATCTGGTGCAGGAAGAGCTTTGGAACTTCAAAAGCTCTCTGCATACCCACACGGACACTGTGCCCTGTAAGTCAGGCGAACTGTGAACAGAGGACAAGCCCGTCTCACAGAGAATCCCCCTATTGTGTGAGAAGCTAGAATAGTGAAGAGAATACATAGCACTACTGTGTGAGAGAGAAACAAAAGGCTGCAGTCAGAGAGAAAATAAACCATTCTACCAACAAGAAGTAGAAATCAAAAGAAAGACCTCTTCCTATCAACCTGTTGCAGAAGACACTCCTATAGATGTCTAGGAAGAAAAATAACAAATCAGTAATTGCCATGAATAACCAAGGCAACAAGACAGCTCAAAAAGAAAGTGAAAAGTCTCCAGAAAAGGAATTTAAAGATATGGAAATATGTGATTTAAATGAGAGAATTCAAGATTGCAGTTCTGAAAAACTCAACGAGATGCAAGAAAACTCAGAAAGGCAATTTAATGAACTCAAAAACGCAATCAAAGAACAACAAGAACATTTTATGAAAGAGATTGAAATTTTAAAAAAGAAACAAATGGAATTTCTGGAGATTAAGAACTCAAAAGAAGAAATCAAGAATGAAATCACCAGCTTAAGTAGTAGAGTTGACCAGATGGAGAAAAGTGACATCAAAGATAGAAACCTGGAAATTACACAGATGGAAGAAGAAAGAGACTTGAGACTTAAAAGAAATGAAAGAACTCTAGAACTTTCTGAATACATCAGAAAGAGCAATATAAGAATAATGGGCATACCAGAATAATCGGCATGCCAGAAGGAGAAGAAAGAGAGAAGGAAACAGAGAATATATTCAAACAAATTGTCGATGAGAACATCCCAAATTTGTGGACAGAACTGGATCCTAGAATCCAAAAACCAAATAGAGCACACAATTACCTCAATCCCAACAGGCCTTCTCCAAGGCACATTGTATTGAAGCTGTCTAAAATCAACGACAAAGAAAGAATCCTCAAGGGAGCCAGGGAAAAGAAGACGGTAAACTACAAAGGAAAGCCCATTAGATTATCATCCGATTTTTCAGGAGAAACTCTGCAAGCCAGGAGGGAGTGGAACCAAATAATCAAACTATTGAAAAAGAGAAATTATGAACCAAGAATAATATATCCAGCAAAGATGTCCTTTAGATATAAAGAAGGAATAAAGACCTTTCCAGACATACAGAAGCTGAGGAAATTTTCTAATACACGACCTGCACTACAAGAAATTCTAAAGGAGGCTATTCGTCCACCATCAACAGGGACAATTTGTGGCAACCAAAACATAAAAAGGAGAGAGTGAAAGCCTGAACCGGAATGGAGAAAGTAAGCGTGATGAAGAAAATGGAATACTCTAAATATCAAAGTTTCTTTTAAATAAACTTAAAAGTAACCACTCAAAAAAATCCAGAACTGAAATATATGCCTTAATAAAAGAAGAAACAGTGGGAAATATCATAGAATTCCAGCACACAGAAATAATAGACTACAACAAAAAGGCAAAGAAACAATGGAGACACAGTCTTACCAGAAACGTAATGATAGCATGGCAGGAAGTCCTCAGATATCAATAATCACCCTAAATGTAAATGGATTGAACTCACCAATAAAAAGGCACAGAGTAGCAGATTGGAACAATAAACTAAACCCTACCACACCGTGTCTCCAAGAGACACATGCCAGCTACAAAGACAAGCATAGACTCAAAGTGAAAGGGTGGAAATTGACACTCCAAGTAAATGGTACCCAGACAAAATCAGGTGTAGCCATAATGATATCAGATGGAAAAGACTTCAGGGTGAAAACGATAACAAGAGACATAGATGGACATTTCATAATGGTAAAGAGGACTATACAACAAGAAGACATAACAGTCATCAATATTTATCCCCCCAATCAGTGAACACCAAAATATACCAAGCAACTACTAACAGGACTAAAGGGAGAAATTGACCAAAAGACAATTACACTAGGGGACTTAAATAAATCATTGACAGCTATGGATAGATCATCCAAACAGACAATAAATAACGATATAGCAGCCTTAAATGACACATTAGATGAAATGGACATAATTGACATATATAGAGTGCTTCATCCTAAAACATCAGACTATACATTCTTTTCGAGTATACATGGAACATTCTCAAGGATAGAAACAAATGACAATGAAATGTCATAGAAACAAATGACAATGAAAATCCATGCTACCAAATTTTTGGGATGCAGCGAAAGCAGTTTTAAGAGGGAAATTTATATCATTACAGGCCTATCTCAAGAGACAAGAAAAATCCCACATAATAACGTCATGTTACACCTTAAAGAACTAGAAAAAGAAAAACAAGTGAGACCCAAGGTCAGCAGAAGAAAGGAAATAACAAAAATCAGAGCAGAACTAAATGAAACAGAGAACAAAAAGACAATAGAAAAAATTAATCTGACAAAGAGCTGGTTCTTTGAAAACATTAACAAAATTGGCAGACCCTTGGCTAGATTCACTAAGATAAAAAGAGAGAAGACACTAATTAACAAAATCAGCAATGAAAAAGGGGAAGTTTTCACGGACACCACAGAAATACAAGGGATCATCCAAAAATACTATGAAGGACTATATGCCACCAAATTCAATAACCTAGTAGAAATGGACAAGTTCTTAGAAACATATAGCCTTCCAAGGGTCAACGATGAAGAACTGAAAATCTAAACAGACCGATCACCAGTAAGGAAATTGAATCAGTCATCCAAAACCTTCCCAAAGCAAAACTCCGGGACCAGATGGCGTCACTAGTGAATTCTACCATACCTTCAGAGAGGATCTAATACCACTCTTGTTGAAACTCTTCCAAAAAATTGAAGAAGAGACAGTACTCCCTAACACATTTTATGAGGACAACCTTACCCTGATACCAAAACCTGGTAAGGACAACACAAAAAAAGAAAACTACAGACCAATATCTCTGATGAATACAGATGCAAAAATCCTAAACAAAATTCCAGCATATCCACTACAACAATGAATTAAAAAGATTATTCATCACGACCAAGTGGGGTTCATCCCCAGGGCACAAGGATGGTTCAACATCTGCAAATGCATCAATGTGATACATCACATAAAGAAAATGAAGGACAAAATTCATATGATTATATCAATTGATGCCGAAAAAGTATTTGACAAAATACAACATCCATTTATGATTAAAACAATTAATGAAATAGGTACATAGAAGGAAAATACCTTAACATAATAAAGGCCATATATGACAAGCCCTCAGCTAATCTCATAATAAATGGTGAAAAACTGAAGCCCATTGCTCTACGTTCAGGAACACGGCACTGCTGTCCCCTATCACCTCTGATTTTCCACATAGTGTTCGAAGTCCTTGCCAGAGCCATGAAGCAAGAGAAAGAAATAATAGGCATCCAAATTGGGAATGAAGAAGTTAAATTATCACTCTTTGCAGATGACATGATGCTATATATAGAAAGCCATAAAGACTCCACCAAAAAGCTATTAGAAACAATCAACAAATTCAGTAAACTTGCTGACTACAAAATCTACGTACAAAAGTCCGTTGCATTCCTATATAAAAACAATGAAAACTCAGAAAAAGAAATACGAGAAACAATTCCCTTTGCAATTGCAGCAAAAAGAATAAAATAACTAGGAATAAACTTAACCAAGGATGTGAAGGATTTATGTGCTGAAAACTATAAGATATTTTTGAAAGAAATTGAAGAAGACACAAAGAAATTTTAAGACATTCTGTGCTCATGGATTGGAAGAATCAACATAGTAAAAAATGGCCATATTATCCAAAGCAATATACAGATTTATTGCAATCCCCATCAAAATCCCAATGGCATGTTTTAAACAAACAGAACAAAAAATCATCAGATTTGTTTGGAACCACAAAAGACTTCAAATAGCCAAAGCAATCTTAAGAAAAAAAGAACAATACTGGAGGTATCACTCTCCCTGACTTTAGCTTGTCCTACAGGGCTACACTAATCAAAACAGCATTGTTTTGGCAGAAAAACAGACACATAGACCAATGGAATAGAATTGATAACCCAGAAATGAAACCACATAAATATGGACAGATAATTTTTGACAAAGAAGCTAAAAACATACAATGCAGGAAGACAGGCTCTTCAATAAATGGTGCTGGGAAAATTGGCAAGCCACAAAGTGCAAAAGAATGAAACTGGACTGCTATCTAGTGCAAAAGAAAGAATCTGGACTGCTATCTGTCACCATGTACTAAAATTAATTCAAAATGGATCAAAGAGTTAAGCATAAGACCTGACACAACAAACTGCATAGAAGAAAACATAGGTACTAAACTTATGGACCTTGGGTTCAAAGAGCATTCTATGAATTTGAGTCCAAAGGCAATTTAAGTAAAAGCTAAAAGAAACAAATTGGACTATATGAAACTTAAAAGCTTCTGCACAGCAAAAGAATCCATCAACAAAATAAAGAGGCAACCAAATGAATGGGAGAAAATTTTGCAAACAGTGACTCTGATAAGGGGCTAATATCCAAAATATAGAAGGAACTCATGAAGCTGAACAACAAATAAGCAAACAACCCAATTGAAAAATGGGCAGAGAACCTGAAGAGACATTTATCAAAAGAGGACATACAAATGGCAAATAAACATATGAAAAAATGCTCAACATCACTAATCATCAGAGAAATGCAAATTAAAACCACAATGAGCTATCACCTCACCCCAGTCAGAATGGCTATCATCAACAAGACAAATAGTTACAAGTGTTGGAGAGGCTGTGGAGAAAAAGGTACCCTCATACACTCTTGGTGGGAATGCAGTCTGGTGCAGCCGCTATGGAAGGCCATGTGGAGGTTTCTCAAAAAATTACAAATAAAATTACCATATTACCCAACAATCCCTCTCCTGGGTATCTACCCCCAAAATTTTAAAACATTTATACATAAAGACACGTGTGCTCCAATGTTCAATGTAGGTTTGTTTATGGTGGCCAAGACATGGAAACAACAAAAATGTCCTTCTATAGATGAATGGATAAAGAAGTTGTGGTATATGTACACAATGGAATACTATTCGGCGGTAAGAAAAGATGATATAGGAACATTTGTGACAACATGGATGGATCTTGAGAGTATAATGCTAAGTGAAATAAGTCAGAAAGAAAAAGCAGAGAACCCTATGATTTCACTGATATGTGGTATATAAACCAAAAACAAGTAAACGAGAAGCCAAACAAATGAGAACCAAAAACTCATAGACACCGACAATAGTTTAGTGGTTACCAGAGGGTCAGGGGGTTGGGGGGAGGGAGATGAGGGTTAGGGGGATCAAATGTATGGTGATGGAAGGAGAACTGACTCTGGGTGGTGAACACACAATGGGATTTATAGACGATGTAATGCAGAATTGTACGCCTGAAATCTATGTAATTTCACTAATAATTGTCAGCCCAATAAATTAAAAAAAAGTTTGGTTCTTTGAAAGATAAACACAATTTGCAAATGTTTAGCTAGACTAATCAACAGGAAAAAAAAGAAGATCCAAATGAGCAAAATTATAAATGAAAGAGGAGGCATTACAACTGACATCACAGAAGTACAAAGGATTATAAGAGGCTACTATGAACACCTATATGACCAAAACTGAACATCCTAAAATAAATTTTAAAAAAATGTTAGCAATGTAGAAAGACTGATTCAAGAAGAAACAAAAATATAAACAGAGAAATTTCAAGTGAGGAAATGGAATCAATAATCAAAAATCTTCCAATGAAGAAAAGCCCTGGACACAATGGAATACTATTCCGCGTTAAAGATGATATAGGAGCATTTGTGACAACATGGATGGATCTTGAGAGTATAATGCTCAGTGAAATAAGTCAGACAGATAAAGCAGAGAACCTTATGATTTCACTGATATGTGGTATATAAACCAAAAAGAACAAGACAAACAAATGAGAAAGAAAAACTCATAGAGACAGACAATAATTTAGTGGTTAACAGAGGGTAAGGGGGTGGGGGGTGGGTGATGAGGGTAAAGGGGATCAAATATATGGTGATGGAAGGAGAACTGACTCTGGGTGGTGAACACACAATGGGATTTATAGACGATGTAATACAGAATTGTACACCTGAAATCTATGTAAATTTACTAACAATTGTCACCCCAATAAATGTAATAAAAAAAATGAAGAAAAAAAAAAGAAATGAATTACAACCAAAAAAAAAAGAAAAGCCCTGGAACAGATGGCTTCATTGGTGAATTTTACTAAACATTTAAAGAAGAATTAATACAATCTTTCTCAAACTCTACAAAAAATTCAAAGTGGAGGGTAAACTGCCAATTTCAGTTTGCAAAGCCATCAATACTCTGAGGCCAAATTCAGAAAAGAGAAAAACAGAGTAAAAAAAAAGAAAAGAAAAAGAAAGAAAGAAAGAAGGAAGAGAGAGAGAGAGAGAGAGAGAGAGAGAGAGAGAGAGAGAGAGAGAGAGAGAGAGGGAGAAACAGGCCAGTATTCTGGATAAAAGCAGATGCAAATGTTCTCAATAAAATGTTAGCAAACCCAATTCAGCAATACCTTAAAAGAATCATTCACCATGATCAAGTGGGATTTATCCCAGATATGCAAGATTGATTCTACATATGCAAATCAAACAATTAGATCCATAACATTAACTGAATGAATAAAAAAATATTATGATTATTTCAATAGCTGCACAAGAAGTATTTGAGAAATTTCAACATTGAATAATGATAATGACTCTCAAGACAACTCTCCTATTTAACATATTATTGGTAATCCTAGCCAGAACAAATAAATAAATAAATAAATAAATAAATAAATAAATAAATAGCATCAACATAGAAAAGGAAGAAATAAAACAGTCTCTTTGCAGATGACTAGATAATCTTTAAATTGAAGAAGTCACAATACTCCCTAACTTATTTTATGATTCCAACATTACCCTGATATCAAAACCTGGTAAGGATAACACAGAAGAAGAAAATTATATATGAATATCTCGGATGAATACAGATGCAAAAATCCTAAACAAAACTCTAGCAAATCAAATGCAACAATGTATTAAAAAGATTACTCATCACAACCAAATGGGCTTTATCCCAGTGGCTCAAGGATGGTTCAAGATATACAAATCGATCAACGTGATACACCACATAAACAAAATAAAGGACAAAAATTGTATGATTATATCAATAGATGCAGAAAAAGTGTATGGCAAAAGGTGACATCCATTTATGATTAATGCACTTAATAAAATAGGTATAGAAGGAAAATAACGTAATAAAGGCAATACATGACAAACCCTCAGCTAACATCACTATTAATGGTGAAAAACTGAAGCCCTTTGCTCTTCACTCAGGAACATGACAGGGCTGTCCCCTATCACCTCTGCTTTTCAACATAGTATTGGAAGTCCTAGCCAGAATAATTAGGCAAGAGAAAGAAATAAAAGGCATCCGAATTGGGAATGAAGGACGTAAATTGTCCATTTTTGCAGATGACATGATGCTATACATGAAAAACCATGAAGAATCCACCAAAAAGCTATTAGAAATAATAAACCAATTGAGTCAAGTTGCTGGCTACGAAATCAACACACAAAAGTTCATTGCATTCCTATATACCAACAATGAAATCTCAGAAAAAGAAATAAAAATAAAACAAACAAACAAAAAAAACAATTCAGTTTCCAATTGCACAGAAAGAATAAAATACCTATGAATAAACTTAACCAAGGATGTAAAAGACTTATATACTGAAAAATATAAGACATTTTTAAAAGAAAGTGAAAAAGACACAAAGAAATGGAAAAATGTTCCATGTTCATGTATTGGAAGAATCAACGTAGTTAAAATGGCCATATTACCCAAAGCAATATACAGATTTATTGTAATCCCCATCAAAATCCTTTTGGCATTTTTTTTAAAGAAATGGAACAAAAAAATAATCAGATTTGTATGGAACCACAAAAGATCCCAAATAGCCAAAGCAATTCTAAGAAAAAAGAACAATTCTGGAGGTATCATATTTTTTGTCTTCAGCTTGTACTACAGAGCAACAATAATCAAAACAGTATGGCATTAGCAGAAAAACAGACACACAAATCTATGGAATAGAACTGAGAACATAGAGATAAACACACATAAATATGGACAGGTACTGTTTGACAAAGAAGCAAGAAACATGCAATGGTGAAAAGACAGCGTCTTCAATAAATGGTGCTGGGCGAATTGGAAAGCTACGTGCAAAAGAATGAAACTAGACGGCTATCTGTCACCATGTATCAAAATTAACTCAACATGGATGAAAGACCTAAACATAACATCTGAAATAATAAACTGTGCAGAAGAAAACATAGGTACTAAACTTATGGACCTTGGGTTCAAAGAGCATTTTATGAATTTGACTCCAAACACAAGGGAAGTAAAAGGTAAAATAAATGAATGGGACTATATCAAACAAAAAGCTTCTGCACAGCAAAAGAAACCATCGACAAAATAAAGATGCAACCAGCTGAATGGGAGAAGATTTTTGCAATCAGTGCCTCCGATAAGGGGCTAATATCCAAAATATACAAGGAACTCATGCAACTCAACAACAAAAAAACAAACAGCACAATTGAAAAATGGGCAGAGGACCTGAAGAGACATTTCTCCAAAGAGGACATACAAATGGCAAATAGTCATATGAAATAATACTGAACATCACTAATCATTGGAGAAATGCAAATAAAAACCACAATGTGATATCACCAGTCCTCATTTTGGTGATGAATATGTTCAGTGACACTCTACTCACATAAATCAATCCCAGTGGAAGAAAAATATTTGTATAGGATTTTTAAAACTTAAATTTATTGGGGTAACGTTGGTTAATAATATTATATAAATTCAATGTGTACAAATTTGTAGTACGACATCTATAAACTCTACGTGTGCTCACCACCCAAAATCCAGTGGCCTTCCATCACCATATACATGACCCCCTTTAACCTCTTCACCCTCTTTCCCCTCTGGTAACTGGTAACCACCAGTCTCTTCCCTTGTGTGTATGTATGAATGTTTTCTTTCTTTCTTTCTTTCTTTCTTTCTTTCTTTCTTTCTTTCTTTCTTTCTTTCTTTCTTTCTTTCTTTCTTTCTTTCTTTCTTTCTTTCTTTCTTTCTTTCTTCCTTCCTTCCTTCCTTCCTTCCTTCCTTCCTTCCTTCCTTCCTTCCTTCCTTCCTTCCTTCCTTCCTTCCTTCCTTCCTTCCTTTTTTTTGTTTTATATCCTATACATGAGTGAAATCATATGGTTTTTGCCCTTCCTATCTAATTTATTTCATAGCCCAATACTCTCAAGATCCATTCATGTTTTTGCAAATGGCAATATTTCATCTTTTTTTATAGATGAGTAGTATTCCATTATATATATATATATATATATGTATATATATATATATATATATATATATATATTTAGATATATTTATTTTTTTTTTTTTATTTATTTATTTTTTTTTAATTTTTTTTTTTATTAATTAATTTATTTATTAGTTTCAGGTGTACAAAACAAGGTAATACTTAGACGTTCATCATTTATATCCCTCATACTGTGAACCCCCCTCCCCCCATCCACTATCCCTCCGACCTCACACTGAACCATCACATTATATATATAAAATTATAGTTGGCATTCATTAATGTTTAGCTTCTGATGTACAATGCCATGATCAGGTATCCACAGTATCCCTGAGGTGGTCTCCCAAATAGGACGCATGTCCATCGGATACCCAACAAAATCTTTACAACATTATAGAATACCTTCCCCAAATTAATTTTCAAAAGAAAAACCCTGAGGCCATCTTGTGGTTACCAGCTGCTTCCAAATCCCTTCACCTTTCCCCTTATCCCCAACCCCCTCCCACACACCCATCTAACCACTCTCGGTTTTTTCTCTGCATCCCCAAAACTGACTCTGATTAGTTCATTCACATAGTCTTTTCTTTAGATTCCATATATAAGTGAGATCATATGGTACTTGTCTTTCTCTTTCTGACTTATTTCACTTAACATAATGTTCTCTAGATCCATCCATGTTGCTGCAAATGATAAGATTTCTTTCTTCTTTATGGCTGCGTAATACTCCATTGTATAAATGTACCACAGCTTCTTAATCCAGTCATCTACCGATGGGCATTTTGGTTGTTTCCATATCTTGGCTATTGTGTATAGTGCTGCAATAAACATAGGAGTGCATACAGATTTTTGAATTGGAGTTTTGGATTTCTCCGGGTAGATGCCTAGGAGTGGAATTACTGGATCATAGGGTAGTTCCATTTTCAGATTCCTGAGATACCTCCATACTGTTTTCCATAGTGGCTGCACTAATCTGCAGTCCCACCAACAGTGCACTAGCGTTCCCTTTTTTCCACATCCGCGCCAGCATTTGTTGTTTGTTGATTTATTGATAATAGCCATTTTGACTGGAGTGAGGTGGTATCTCATTGTGGTTTTTATTTGCATTTCTCTGATGGTTAGTGAGGTTGAGCATTTCTTCATATGTCTTCTTGCCTTCTGTATGTCCTTCTTAGAGAAATGTCTCCCCAAGTCCTCTGCCCATTTTTTAATTGGGTTGTTTGTTTTTTTGGAGTTGAGTTGAGTAAGTTTTTTATAGATTTGTGATATTAATCCCTTATCAGATATATCATTGGCAAATATCTTTTCCCATACAGTAGGATCCCTTTTTGTTTTATTGATGGTTTCCTTTGCTGTGAAAAAACTTTTTAGTTTGATGTAATCCCACATGTTTATTTTTTCTCTTACTTCGCTCGCGCGAGGGGATATATCAGTGAAAATCTTACTCCGGGTAATGTCCATGAAGTTTCTTCCTATATTTTCTTCTAGATATTTTATGGTTTCAGATCTTACATTTAAGTCTTTAAGCCATTTTGAATTTGTTTTTGTATATGGTGTAAGGAGGTGGTCCAGCTTCATTTTCTTGCATGTGTCCGTCCAGGTTTCCCAACACCACTTATTGAACAGACTATCTTTACCCCATCGTACATTCTTGCTTCCATTGTCGTAGATTAGATGGGCATATAGGCATGGATTTACGTCTGGACTCTCTATTCTGTTCCATTGATCTATGTATCTATTTTTATGCCAGTACCATGTTGTTTTGATTACTGTAGCCTTGTAGTATAGTTTGAAATCAGGTATCGTTATACCTCCCACTTTGTTCTTATTTCTCAAGATTGCTGAGGCTATCCGGGGTCTTTTATGGTCCCATATAAATTTTAGGATTATATGTTCTATTTCTGTGAAAAACGTCGTTGGTAGTTTGATAGGAATTGCGTTGAATATGTATATTGCCTTAGGCAGTATGGACATTTTAATTATATTAATTCTTCCTATCCATGAACATGGAATGTGTTTCCATCTATTTATGTCTTCTTTCATTTCTTTCTTCAGTGTTGTATAATTTTCTGAGTACAGATCCTTTACATCTTTGGTTAGATTTATTCCCAGATATTTTATAGTCTTTGGAGCAATTGTAAATGGAATTGTTTTTTTAATTTCTCCTTCTGCTATTTTATCATTGGTATATACAAATGCAACTGATTTCCGAATATTAATTTTATATCCTGCTACTTTACTAAATTCATCTATATATTTAGATATATTTAGATATCTATATCTATATATCTATATATAGGTATATAGATATATAAAATGTGGTGTATCATATTCATATATATATATATGTGTGTATATATATATATATATATATATATATCATATATTTTTATCCAATCATCTATCAAAGGACACTTAATTTGTTTCCATGTTATGGCCACTGTAAATAATGCTGCAATGAACATAAGGGTGCATATATCTTTATGAATAAGTGTTTTCAATTTTTTTGATAGATACCCAGAAGAGGGATTACTGAGTCATATGGAAGCTCTATATTTAATTTTTTGAGAAATGTCTATATTGTTTTCATAGTGGCTTCACCGATTTATATTCTCACCAACAGTGTATGAGGGTTCCCTTTACTCCACAACCTTACCAACACTTGTTATTTCTTGTTTTTTTAATAATAGCCAACACAACAGGTTTGAGGAGGAATCCCATTGAGATTTTGCTTCCCATTTCCCATATAACTAGTGGTGTTGAGCATCTTTTCATATATCTGTTGGCCATCTGTACATCTTGCTTGAAAAAATGTCTATTCAGGTCCTCTGCCTAATTTTTAATTGAATTTTCTTGTTTTTGATTTGTATGAGTTCTTCATATGTTTTGTATATCAGCCCCTTATCAGAGGTATTGTTTGTAAATACCTTTTCCTATTCCGTTTGTTGCCTTTGTTGTTGTTGATGGTTTCTTTTGCTTTGTAGAAGTTTTTAGTTTGATATAGTCCCACTTGTTTGTTTTTGCTTTTACTTTCCTTGCCTTTGAGGTCAAGTTCACAAAAACCCTTCTGACACCAAGATCCATAAGATTAGTGCCTATGTTTTATTCTATGTATTTTATTATTTCAGGTCTAATAGTCAAGTCTTTGATCCATTTTAAGAGAATTTTTGTGTATGGTGTCAGGTAGCAATCTAGTTTCATTCATTTACATGTGGTTTTCTAGTTTTCCCAACACCGTTTATTGAAGAGACTTTCCTTTCTGCACTGTACGCTTTTGGCTTTTTTGTCTGAAAAATTGTTGCCATATATATATGAGTTTATTTCTGGGCTTTTAGTTCCGTTCTGTTGGTCTGTATTTCTTTTCCTGCCAATACCATACTGATTTGATTACTGTAGCTTTGAAGTGACAGTTTTACTTTTTCATTCCCAATTCAGATGCCTTTTATTTCTTTTTTATTGTCTTATTGCTGTGGCTAGGATTTCCAGTACTATGTTGAATAACAGTGGTGATAGTGGGCATTCTTGTCTTGTTCTTGGTGTTACAGGAAAAAGTTTTCAGTTTTTCACCATTGACTATGACGTTAGCTGAGAGTTTGTCGTAAGTAGCCTTTATTATTTTGCAGTACTTTTCTTCTATACCCATTTTATTGAATGTTTTTTCATAAATTGATTTTGTATCTTGTCAAATGCTTTTCCTATGTCTATAAAGATTATCATAATTTGTATCATTTATTTTATTAATGTGGTGTGTCACATTTATTGAATTGTGGAAGTTGATCCATCCTTGCATCCCTGGTATGAACCCCATTTGATCATCATGTGTGATCCTTTTAATGTATTGTTGTGTTAGATTTCCTAGTCTTTTTCAGTATTTTGCATCTATGTTCATCAGAGATATTGCTCTGAATTTTTTTGTGTATGTCTTGTCTTTACCTGGTTTTGGTATTAAGGTAATATTGACCTCGTAAAGTGAATTAGGAAATATTCCCTCTTCAATTATTTTTGGAACAACTGGAGAAGGATTGGTTTATTTGTTCTTCTTTTACTAGTTCTTTTAGGAGTAATGTTAGTAATATTTATTTGGGATTTTTCATGTTTCTTGAGGTAGGCCTGTAATGATATAAATTTCCTTCTTAATTCCTCTTTGAATGTTTGAATGTTTGTTAGAATTTATCAGTGAAGCCATCTGGTTCTAAACTTTCATTTTTTGGGAGATTTCCAATTTGTTTCAATTTCCTTATTAGGATCAGTCTGTTTTGGTTTTCCAGTTTTTCGTGATACAGTCTACAAGGGTTGTATACTTCTAATAATTTGTCCATTTTTTCTAGGTTAATGAATTTTATGCTGTGTACTCTTTTATAGCATTCTTTTATTATCCTTTGTATTTCTGTGTAACTTATTCTCTTTCATTTCAGATTTTGTTTATTTGAATGTTTGCTCCTTAGTGAGTCTAGCTAGAGGTTTGTCAGTTTTTATTATCTTTTCAAAGAACCTTCTCTCAGCTTTATTAATTATTTCTATTGTATTTTTGTTCTCTATTTCATTTATTTCCATTCATATATTTATGATTTTTTTTTCCATCTACTGACTTTGGGCTTCATTTATTCTTCTTTTACTAGTTCTTTTAGGAGTAATGTTAGTAATGTTTATTTGGGATTTTTCATGTTTCTTGAGGTAGGCCTGTAATGATATAAATTTCCCTCTTAATTCCTCTTTTGATGCATCCCCCAAATTTTGGTATGTTGTATTTTCATTTTCATTTGTCTCTATGTAACTTTTGGTCCTTTCTTTTATTTCTCCTTTGATACAATTATTCTTCAATAGCATGTTGTTTAATCTCCACTTTTTTGTGTTTTTTCAGCTTTCTTCTTGTAGTTAATTTTCAGTTTAATACTGTTATGATCCGAATAAATTCTTGGTATGATTTAAATCTTTGTAAATTTATTTAGAGTAGTTTTCTGCCCCAACATATGGTATATCCTTGAAAATATTCCATGTGCCCTTGAGAAGAATTTGTATTCTGTCATTTTGGAATAGACAGTTCTATAAATATCAATTAAGTTCTTATGGGCTAATGTGTCATTTAAGGCTGATATACCCTTATAGACTTTCTATCTGGAAGATCTATCCATTGCTGTAAGTGAACTACTCAGACCCTCTACTATAATTCTATTTTAAGTTTCTTCCTTCAGGTTTGTTAGTAATTGCTTTACATATTTTGATGTATCCAGGTTGGGTGCATATATAATATAAGTACTGCTACACCCACTATTCTTTGGATGCCATTTGCTTGGAAGATCACCTTCCACCCCTTCAGTTTGAGCCTATGTTTGTCTTGGAGCTGAGATGGGTCTGCTTCAGGCAACATGTCTTGTGTTCTAATTCAATCCAGTACTCTGTACCTTTCTATTGGTGATTTTAGTCTATTTACTATTAGGGTGATTATTGATAGATGATGACTTACTACAGCTATTTTATCTTTTGTATTCTAGTTTTCTCTATCTCCATTGTTTATTTTCCTTGTGATTCTGTCTGCTATTTTAGTTTGGTGGTTTTCTATATTTTTCCCGATTTCCTCTTTTTTTTATGTTTCATATCTAAGCTCGAATTTTTGTTTTGTGGTTGCCATTAGGTTTGTGTAAAATGTGTCATACATACAATAGCCATTTTTCTTCTGATTGCCTCTTTTCTTCATTTACCCGCACATATTCAATCCTTTGCTTCCTCTCTTTTTATGATTTTGTTGTCACAAATTGTCTTTTTTATGCTGTGCAATCATTACCAAATTGTAGTGGTTACAGTTATTTTTAATGAACTTTTCCCCCTTTAACATTTATGTTATAATTAAGTGTTTAATAACCTATTCTGAAGTAGAGTTGCAATTTCCTGCTTCTGTTATTTCACTTCTTTGTCTTTTTGTTTATGATAGAAGAACACTTTTCTTTTTTTCTCCCATCACAGCTCCTTAATTTTATTTATTTATTTATTTATTTATTTATTTATTTATTTAAGATTTTAACATGTTTTCATTAGTTTCAGGTGCACAACACAATGTAATAGTTAGACATTTATCATTTATACCCCTCACACAGTGACAACCCCCCTCCCCCCATCCACAACCCCTTTGGCATCGCACACAGCCACTACATTTCCACTGTTTCTATTCCTAATGCTGTACTCCACTTCTTGTAACTATATATATATATATATATATATATATATATATATATATATAGAGAGAGAGAGAGAGAGAGAGAGAGAGAGAGAGAGAGACATGGAAACATATATATATATATAATATATAATAATATATATGTTTCCATATATATATATATATGTACATATAAATTGTAGATGAAATTCATTATGGTTCAGCTTCAGCTTCAGGTATACAGTGCAGTGATCAGGCATCTACCTGATCCCTGAGGTGGTCTCCCTAATGACAGCTCCTTAATTTTAATTCTCAAGGAATATTCTGCTTCATGCATACTTCCTGAAAGAGGTGTGTTAATATTTCCAACTACCAATTGTGACTTCTTGAACTAGTGTTCATTTTCTCAGCATTACAGAACACCTCTCTTCAATTCTTATAATGTTTTTATTTTGAAGTATTTCGATATTAAAATTTCTATCCTGGTTTTCTTTGGTTTATATTTCCCTTTTCTCCCTTTACTTTCAACCATCTTTATTCTTTTCCCACAATTGTGTGACTCTTGTAGACTACTCACTCCTGGTTTTGGTTTTGCAAACACAAACTGAGACTCTCCTCTTAAGTTTATCTATACACTGTTATTGTAATTATTCTTATATTAAAACTTATTTCTGCAAACTTATTTTATTTTCTAATTATCTTCTTTTCTTTTCTTTTTAATACTTAGACGTTTATCATTTATATCCCTCACACTGTGTGAACACCCCTCCCCACATCCACTATCCCTCTGACATCACACAGAGCCATTATCTTTGCACTGTCTCTATTCCTAATGCTGTACTCAGCTTCTTGTAAGTATATACATACATATATACACCTATACATATGTAAAATTATAGATGGCATTCATTCTTGTTCAGCTACATGTGTACAGTGCAGTGATCAGGCATCTACATCATCCCTAAGGTGGTCTCCCAAATGGGACACATGCCCATCGGATACCCTAAAAAGTCTTTACAACATTATTGATTACATTCCCCAAATTAATTTTCAAAACCCCGTGGACATCTTGTGGTTACTGACTATTTTCTAATCCCCTCACCTTCCCCTTTATCCCCACCCTTACGCCCATCTAGGAACCCTCAGTTTTCCCTCTTTGTCCCCAGAACTGTTTCTGATTAGTTCATTCACTTATTCTTTTCTTTAGAATCCGCATATAAGTGAGATCATACGGTACTTGTCTTTCTCTGTCTGACGTATTTCACTTAACATAATGTTCTCTAGATCCATCCATGTTGTTGCAATAGGTAAGATTTCTTTCTTCTTCATGGCTGTGTAATACTCCATTGTATAAATGTGCCACAGTTTCTTAATCCAGTCATGTATCGATGGGCATTTCGGTTGTTTCCATGTCTTGGCTTTTGTGTATAGTGCTGCAATAAATATAGGAGTGCATAAAGATTTTTGAATTGGAGTTTTGGATCTCTCCGGATAGATGCCTAGGAGTGCAATTACTGGATAATAGGGTAGTTCCATTTTCAGATTATTGAGATACCTCCCTATTGTTTTCCATAGTGGCTGCACTAATCTGCAATCCCACTAACAGTGCACAAGCGTTCCCTTTTCTCCACATCTGCGCCAGCACTTGTTGTTTGTTGATTTATTGATGATAGCCATTTTGACTGGGGTGAGCTGGTATCTCATTGTGGTTTTTATTTGCATTTCTCTGATGGTTAGTGAGGTTGAGCCTTTCTTCATATGTATCTTTGCCATCTGAATGTCCTTTTTAGAAAAATGTCTCTTCATGTCCTCTGCCCATTTTTTAATTGGGTTGTTTGTTTCTTTGGAGTTGAGTTGAGTAAGTTTTTTATAGATTTGTGATATTAATCCCTTATCAAACATTTCATTGGCAAATATCTTTTCCCATTCAGTAGGATCCCTTTTTGTTTTATTGATAGTTTCCTTTGCTGTGGAAAAACTTTTTAGTTTGATGTAATCCCACATGTTTATTTTTTCTCTTACTTCCCTCGCGCGAGAGGACATGTTAGTGAAAATCGTTCTCCGGTAATGTCTGTGAAGTTTCTTCCTATGTTTTCTTCTAGGTATTTTATGGTTTCAGATCTTACATTTAACTCTTTAAGCCATTTTGAATTTATTTTTGTATATGGTGTAAGGAGGTGGTCCAGCTTCATTTTTTTGCATGTGTCTGTCCAGGTTTCCCAGCACCATTTATTGAATACACTGTCTTTACCCCATCGTACGTTCTTGCTTTCATTGTCATAGATCAAATGGCCATATAGGCATGGGTTTATTTCTGGACTCTCTATTCTGTTCCATTGATCTGTGTGTCTGTTTTTATGCCAGTACCATGCTGTATTGATTACTGTAGCCTTGTAGTATAATTTGAAGTCAGGTATTGTTATACCTCCCACTTTCTTCTTATTTCTCAAGATTGCTAAGGCTATGCAGGGTCTTTTATGGTCCAATATGAATTTTAGGATTATATGTTCTATTTCTGTGAAAAACGTCGTTGGTCCCTTGATAGGAATTGCGTTGAATATGTATATTGCCTTAGGCAGTATGGACATTTTAACTATAGTAATTCTTCCTATCCATGAACATGGTATGTGTTTCCATCTATTTATATCTTCTGTCATTTCTTTCTTCAGTGTCTTATAATTTTCTGAGTACAGATCTTTTACTTTTTTGGTAAAATTTATTCCCAGGTATTTTGTAGTCTTTGGAGCAATTGTAAATGGGATTGCTTTTTCAATTTATCCTTCTGATGCTTTATTATTGGTATATACAAATGCAACTGATTTATGAATATTTATTTTGTATTCTGCTACTTTACTAAATTCATCTATCAGCTCTAATAGTTTCTTGGTGGAGTCTTTAGGGTTCTGTATATATAGTATCATATCATCTGCATATAATGATAATTTTACTTCCTCCTTACCAATTTGGATGCCTTTTATTTATTTTTGTCTTGTCTGATTGCTGTGGCTAGAACTTCCAGCACTATGTTGAATAGAAGTGAAGATAGTGGGCAACCTTGCCTTGTTTCTGATCTTAGGGGGAATTGTTATAGCTTTTCCCCATTGAGTATGATGTTGGCTGTGGGTTTATCATATATGGCCTTTATTATGTTGAGATATGATACCTCTATTCCCACTTTCTTAAGGGTTTTTATCATAAATGGCTGCTGGATTTTATCAAATGCTTTTCCTGCATCTATTTATATGATCATGTGAGTTTTATTTTTTATTTTGTTAATGTGGTGTATCACATTAATTGATTTGCGGATGTTGAACCACCCCTGCATAACAGGGATGAATCCCACTTGATCATGGTGTATGATCTTTTTAATGTATTGCTGAATTCTGTTCGCTAATATTTTTTTAGGATTTTTGCATCTATGTTCATTAGAGATATCGGCCTATAGTTTTCTTTTTTTGTGGTGTCTTTGTCTGATTTTGGGATCCGGGCGTTAGTGGCTTTGTAAAAAGTGTTTGGGTGTCTTCCCTCCTTCTGGATTTTTCGGAAGAGCTTGAGGAGGATAGGTGATAATTCTTTTTTGAACAGTTTGAAAAATTCACCTGTAAAGCCATCTGGTCCAGGGCATTTGTTTGTTGAGAGATTGTTGATTACTTATTCAATTTCCCTGGTGGTAATCAGTCTACTCAGGTTTCCTGTTTCTTCTTGAGATAGCCTTGGAAGGTTGTATGCCTCTAGAAAATTGTCCATTTCTTCCAGATTGTCAAATTTGTTGGCATATAGTTGCTCGTAGTAATTTCTTAATTTTTTTTTGTGTTTCTTCGGTGTTTGTTGTCACTTCTCCTCTTTCATTTCTGATTTTATTAATTTGGGTCCTCTCTCTGTTTTTTTTTTTTTAATGAGTCTGGCTAAAAGTTTGTAAATTTTGTTTATCATCTCTAAGAATGAACTGTTGGATTCATTGATCTTTTGTATTGTTTTTCTGGTTTCTAGTTCATTTATTTCCGCTCTGATCTTTATTATCTTCTTCCTTGTGCTCCCTTTGGGCTTATTTTCCTGTTCTTTTTCCAGATCCCTTAAGTGTTAAGATGAACTGTTGATTAGTGATTTTTCTTGTTGCTTTAGGCAGGCCTGCAATGCTATGAATTTCCCTCTTAGGATTACTTTCGCAGCATCCCATAGATTTTGGGTCGTTGTGTTTTCATTTTAGTTTGTCTCAAGATATCTTTTGATTTCTTCCTTTATCAGCTGCTTGACCCATTCATTATTTAGTAACAAGTTATTCAGCTTCCATGAATTGGTGTGTCTTCCAGTTTGTTTTCCTGTAGTTCATTTCTAATTTCATAGCATTGTGGTCAGAGAAGACAATTGGTATGATTACAATTTTCTTAAATTTATCAAGACTTGTTTTGTGGCCTAACATATGATCTATCTTGGAAAATGTTCATGTGCACTTGAGAAAAACGTGTGTTTTGCAGCATTGGGGTGAAATGCTCTGAAAATATCAATTAAATCCAAGTGGTCTAATGTATCATTTAAGGCTGCTGTTTCCATATTGATTTTCTTTTGGAAGACCTGTCCCTTGTGGTCAGAGTTGTGTTGAAGTCTCCTACTATGATAGTGTTACTGTTAATCTCTGTCTTTATGTCAGTCAATATCTGTTTTATGTATTTAGGTGCTCCTATATTGGGTGCATAGATGTTTACTAGGGTTATGTCCTCTTCTCAGATCGATCCCTTTATTATTATATACTGCCCATCTTTGTCTTTTAATATGTTCTTCATTTTAATGTCTATTTTGTCAGATATAAGTATTGCAACTCTAGCTTTTTTCTCATTTCCATTTGCATGAAATATCTTACTCCAACCCTTCAATTTCAGCCTGTGTCTTTTGATCTGAGGTGAGTCTCTATACAGCATATACAAGGGTTTTGCTTTCTTATCCACTCAGCCACCCTATGTCTCTTGATTGGAGCATTTAATCTGTTTACATTTAAAGTGATTATTGATAGGTACATAGTTATTGCCATTTTCAAATTTGTAGTTAGATTGTTTTCATCTTTCTATTATTTACAGGAGTCCTTTTAGTATTTCTTGCAATGCTGGTTTTGTGGTAATAAATTCCTTTAGTTTATTCTTTTCTGAGAAGCTTTTATCTCTCCATAAACTTTAAATGATAGCCTTGCTGGATAAAGCAATCTAGGTTGTACGCCTTTGTTTTCCATCACTTGAGTATCTCCTGCCACTCCCTCCTGGCTTTCAATGTTTCTGTAGGAAAGTCATTTGATCCTCTTATGGGAGTTCCCCTGTATGTAACCCTCTGTTCTTCTCTTGCTGCTTTTAGGATTCTCCTTTTGTCTTTAAGCTTTGCCATTTTAACTATAATGTGTCTTAGTGTGGACCTGTTTGGGTTTATCCTAGTTGGAACTATCTGCACTTCCTGGGCTTGTATGTTGGTTTCCTTCATCAGGTTAGGAAAGTTTTTGGACATTATTACTTCAAATATGTTCTCAATCCCTTGCTTCCTCTCTTCACCTTCTGGTATTCCTATGATGTGCATGTTGTTGCACTTGATGTCATCCCAGGGGTCTCTTAAACCATCTTCATTGTTTTTTTGTTCTTTTTTTCTTTCTGTTGTTCTGTTTGAGTAATCTCTACTAACTTGTCTTCTCAGTCACTGATTCGATCCTCTGCTTCATCTAACCTGCTGGTCATTCCTTCAAGTGAGTTCTTAATTTCAGTAATTGTGTTCTTTATTTCTAACTGGTTGTTGGGTATGATTTCTACATCTTTCTTTATGTCATCTCTAAGCTCCTTAAACATTCTTATCACCAGTGTTCTGATGAACTCTGTCTTTCATAGGTTGGTTACCTCTGTTTCATTTGGTTCCACTTCTGGAGGTTTCTTCTGTTCTTTTATTTGGGACATGTTTCTTTGTTTCCCCATTCTGGTTGACTCTGTGTTTGCTTTGATGTATTAGGAAGATCCCCTAGTGTTCTTATTTCTTGCTGGGTTATCTTATGTAGTATGTGTCCTTTATATTTGACTTGCACTACTTCGTTCTTCTCCTTTGTGTGTGCTCCAAAGGTGGCTCTTGTGTTGTGTATATTGTCCTGTTAAAGAAGATCTTTAATTGCTTTTTGCTTGTGAGTAGGTGGGGTTAACTCCTAGGCTGACTAGTTGTTAGTCTTGGCTCTACCCACCGCAGGGTGCTCTGCTGCATGAGGGTTGACCGCTTAAATGTGGTTTGGCCTCTATGGGCACTTGTGCCTCTAGAGAATTCCCTCTGGGTTTGTGACTTGTAGGTCAAACCTGGTAGTACTCTGGTTTGGTCTCGAGTTGGCCTCTGGATATGTTGAACCTTGTGCCTCTTAAGCTGGACTCTGGTAGGGCAGTTTCAGAACAAAGCAAGTCACCAAGCACAACAGCAACTACAACAACAAAGAAAAAATCGAACATATCCACATGTAAAAACAAACGTCAACCCCCTCTCAACACAGGCAAAAATATCAAAGATATAAAGACAAAACAAAACAAAGCAAAACAAAAAGCGATGCCAGTCTTGGCTTATCCCACCAAGTAATCTCCAGGTTGTTCTGTGTTGTACCAAAGAGTCCCCTGCCTATTTTGCAGGCAGAGCCGGTCATCTGGTGCCCAGAGTGACTTTGGGACTGCAGATTTAAATGCGTGGGGCTGAGCGGTCTGGATGGTAGTTTTTACAAAGTCACTGCAGTTTCTGCCCTTGCCTGCACATATGCATACTGAGAGTAGCACCACCAGCCCTGTGTCCAGTTCTCCGGATTCTTAGGGCACTTCTTCCATGTTTGTGTTTGTGTGTGTGTGTGTGTGTGTGATGCGCAGGAGATTTCTGAGCTGCAAAAGCCAGGAGTGGCATGTGCCACTTACTGCTGATCCTTGAGTGTGCCTCCGCAATTGTACTTGCCCTGACCTAGGCAGGCCAGAAAGGGTGGGGGCTGGGGATGGAGGGGTCTTCTCTCTCCCAGCCCAGCTGTGTCACACTTTTCCTGCAGGTCAGAAAAGGTGGTGGCTGGGGCTGGAGGAGTCTCTTCTCTCCTAGCCCAGCAAAAATCACACTCTTCCCAGCCTCTTCCTTGGGTCAGAGCTGCCTGCCAGTCTTCCCAGAGCCTGAGCACTAAGGCACCTCTGTAATCTGACACTAGTCCTCAGTTCAGGGGCCAGTTTAAGTCTCTGGAAGGGTGGGGGTAGGATTGGAAGAGCGGGCGAAGGGGCCCAGGTATGTAGTTTGTGTTCTTTGTCTGACCTAGGGCCCACCTAGCTGCCCCCTGGGAAGGAGAGATCAGCTGTGGGATGTAGGGAAAGAGCCCACCTCCTGTCTGTTTCATCCTGGGATCCTCTGCGTCTCTGCAGCTGTGGGTGCTGGCTGCGTTTCCACCGCCACAGATGTGGGCCGTCTTTCCATTGCCGCAGAAGCGGGCCCCTTCTTCACAGCCACAGGTGTGGACCGCGTTTCCACCGCCGCGGATGGGGGCCACATCTCCACTCTACTCCCTTCCCGCTTCCCCTGCTCGTGCAATTTGCGCACCTTCAAGTAATCCTTCAACTGGTCTCTTAGCTGTTCTGCGTGATGAGCAGAGTGTCCTTTGATGGGTTGTATGTCCTGTTTGTGATAAGATCCGGAGGAGAACTCAAAAAGTGTGCCCCGCTGCCGCCATTCCTATGACGTCACTCCGAAGAACACTTTTCAATATTTCTTGTAATACGGGACTTGTGGTGGTAAATTCTCTCAGCATTCTTTTATCCTGGAAGGCCTTTATTTCTCTCTCATATCTCAAGAATAACTGCTGGATATACTATTCTTGGCTGATGGTTCTGTTCTTTCAATGTTTTGAGTATTCCCTTCCACTCTCTCCTGGCTTGTAATGTTTGTACTGAACAATCTGATAATAATATAGTGAGGTTTCTTTTGTAAGTTACAGTCTTTTTTCCCCTCACTACTTTGAGAATTCTTTCTTTGTCATTAAGTTTTGACAGTCTGAATAAAATGTGTCTTAGAGAAGGATTTTTTGCATTGACATAATTAGGTGTTCTGTTAGTTTCTTCCATTTTTAAGTCCAGTTTCTCAATAGGGTTGGAATGCTCTCATCAATCATTTCATCAAGTAGGTTCTCTGTTCCCTTCTCTCTCTCTTCTCCTTCTAGTATACCCATTATCCTTATGTTGCTCTTTCTAATGGAAATAGAAATTTCTCATATAGTTCTTTTATCTTTTTTTAACTTTTAGTTCTCTCTTTTCTTCCTCCTCGGTCATTTCTGCATTGCTATCTTCAAACTTGCTAATTCTCTCTTCCATCTCATCTGATGTATTTCCAATTCTTTCTAATGCATTCCTCATCTCAGTTATTAAGTTCTTCAGCTCTACAGTTTCTGTTTGGTTCCTTTTCATAGTTTGAATCTCTTCAGTAAAGTACTCCTTTTGTTCAGGAATTTTATTCCTGAGCAATTGAACTGCCTTTCTGAGTGCTTTTGCATTTCATTCAGCTTCTTTATAACTGCAATCTTAAATTCACTGTCTTTTAAATTAGTCTTCCATGACTTTAAGTTTGGTTTCTGGAGACTTTTCATTTTCTTTCTGTGCTCCTATGTTACCTTGGTGGTTCATGGTATTTGATAGATTGTTTCTCTGCCTGTGCACTTGATGCAATGAACTCTTTTCTTATTTAGATATTATTTTTCTCTGAACAATTCACCAGGTTAATAGGTAGGGTACTTCCTTTTGTTTTCCAATAGATGGTGTTATAGCATAAGTTTTTATTTGCTCCTAATGCAGTATTTGCACCTCTGTTATCATGGTGTAGTTGCTTCACTTGGGTTAAGGAAAATGCTGCACATCCACTAGGATGCTGGGTTTCCCTTGTGTGACTGGCTCAAGTCAGTTATGGCGAACCACCATTGTGGTAGAGAAATGTGTCAGGTGGTGGAGAACCAGTTCTGTGAGCTCTCAGTGCTATCACCTTTTTACTAATAGTTTCTGGCTCTGCTGTGTGAAGGCATCTCCTGTATCAGAGTCTTCCAGGATGGGTTTGGGAGGGGGAAGTTGATTACAGGTCCTGCCCCGTGGGCAGCATTGGGTGTAGGCACTGCTGTGGTGTTTGGGATTTCTCAGCTTTTTTTTTACTGGGTTCTGCTGGGATGGGCGGGACAAGTGAGGCAAAGTTGTGATCTCATGGCTCTGTCCATCTGCCAGCAATAGCTTTTGGTGTATCTGCAGTTAAGTCTTCCCAGCTACCTCTACTGGGGTCTGCCATGATGGGGTGCAGGGAAGGGAAATGCCTTTTCTTGGGAGAATACCAAGTAAGAGGTTTCTGGCCTCTTACACTCTAGGCCATAGTGTGAGGGCTGCAGCCATATTTATTCCCTGCTTCCACACATGCTGGACCTGTGGTGGGCACTGAACTTTGTCTGTAGCCTCTAACTCTTTATTTCCCCCATCCCACTTCCCCTAATCATTCTGGTATGACCACTTTTAGTTGTTCCAATACATGGATCTTGCAAGCATGTTCATGTGTTGATCAGGGGATTCCTTGTTGAGTTATGGTTGTCTGACTTGGAAATTTAAAGGGGAAAACAAAGGTGTCTTCTCACTCTGCCATGATGCTAACATCACGTCCATAGAATCTTGATGTCATAATGAACACTTCTTTTAACCCAGCAAAGGAGGAGCATAGAAAAGAAGTGTGATATTCAGCAACTTAGTAAATGTAAAGCTTAGAAATAATATTTAGGATTTTTTCCTTTTTTCTCCCTTAATATTTAGGATTTTTAAAGGAGAAAAACATGTAAACAAATATTTAAAACACAGATAAATTTTTCCACACTTTTTCTTTGAGTCTGTATTTGTCCCTGCAGCTAAGATGTGATTCTTGAAGGCAGTATATGGTATGGTTTGTGTTTTTTGACCCAATATGCTACTCTGTATCTTTTTATTAGTGAGTTAACACCATTTATATTTAGGGGGATTCTCGATATATGAGGATTTCTTATAGCCATTTTGTCTTTTGTTTTCTGGTAGCTCAGTGTTTCCATTGTTTCTTTTGCCCTTGTGTTTGTGTCTGTTATTTTAGTTTGGTGGTATTCTGATTTTTTTTCTGTTCCCTTTTTTTTTTTTAACGTTATGTGTCTCAGTTGTGATTTTTTTTTTTTTTTGGTGTGGATACCATTAAGTTGATGTAAAAGAAAGTTTCATGCATACAGTATTCCTTTTTCATCTACATGCATCCAAATTAGGAATAAAGCAGTCAAATTCTCACTTTTTGCCAACAACATGACTCTTTATGTAAAAAACCCTAAGATTCCATCCAAACGCCATTAGAAGCAATAAACAAATACAGGGAAATTGCAGGATACAAAATCAATGTATAAAAATCCTTTGCATTCTTATGTACTAACAATGAAATTGCAGTAAAGAAAATTTTTAAAAAGAAATTGCTTTTGCAATTGCAACAAAAATAATAAAATACTTAGGAATAAACTTAACAAAGGATATGAAGGACCTATCCACTGAAAACTATAAGACATGTTTAAAAGAAATTGAAGAAGAAACAAATAAATGGAAAGATATTCCATGTTTATGGATTAGAGAAATCAATATAGTTAAAATGGCCATATTACCCAAAGTGATATACAGATTTAATGCAATCCCCATCAAAATCCAATGGCATTTTTTTTCGAGAAATAGAGTTGTGTGGAATCACAAAAGAGCCCAAGTAGACAAAGCATTCTAAGAAAAAAGAACAAGGCTGGAGGAATCACACGCCCTGATTCCAATTTGTACTACAAAGTAAACATAATAAAAACAGCATAGTACTGGCAAGAACACAGATGCACAGAACAGTGAAACAGAATTGAAAACCCAGAAATAAACCCACATATACGGGCAGATAATTTTTGACATAGAAGCCAAAAACATACAATGCAGAAAAGAAAGCCTCATTAAATATGGTGCTGGGAAAATTAGAAAGTCACATGCAAAAGAATGAATCTATACAGCTATCTGTCACCATACACTATAATTAACTCAAAATGGATTAAAGACTTGACATTAGACTTGAAGTAATAAAATACACAGAAGAAACATAGGCATTAAAGTTATAGATCTTGGGTTTACAGTGTATTTTATGAATTTGACCTCAAAGTCAAGGGAAGTGAAAGCAAAAATAAATGAATGGGACTATTTCAAACTACAAAGCTTCTGTACAACAAAAGAAACCATCAACAAAACAAAGAGGCACCCAACCAAATGAGAAAATATGCTTGCAAACAACACCTCCGATAAGGGGTTAATATCCAAAATAATAAAGTACTTCTACAATGCAGCAATACAAGAAACAAACAGTCCAATTTAAAAAAATCATCAGAGAACAAGAACAGACAATCCTCTGAAGAAGACATACAAACGAGAGATAATCCTGGAACACATGCACAGGTGATCAGATAGACTGTACCACTGGACCATAGAGGACACCTGCTATATAAGGCCACCTGGAAAATACTGAGAGACATAGGAGATCTACTTCACACATAGAAGCAAACACAGAGAGGCAGCCAAAATAAGGAAACAAAAAAAAAAAACATTTCCCATTTCCCAAATAAAAGAACAAGAGAAAACTCCAGAAAAAGAACTAAGTGAAATGGAGGCAAGCAACTTACCAGAGGCAGAATTTAAAACATTAGCTACATGAATGCCTAAGGAACTTAGTGAGAACTTCAACCAAGATGTGGAAAGCATAAAGAAGGAAATAGAAATCATAAAATAATCAGGTAAGAATAAAGAACCCAGTAACTGAAATAAATAATACACTAGAAAGAATCGATAGCAGATTAGATGAAGCAGAAGATCAAATCAGCTATTTAGAACACAAGGTAGGAGAAAACACCTACTCAGAACAACAATAACAACAACAATAACAAATTTTTTTAAAAAAAGAATAGATAATGTATTACAGAATTGTACACCTGAAATCTGTGTAACTTTACTAACAATTGTTGCCCCAATAAATTTTAATGTAAAGAAAAAAATGAAATAGAGGCTAAAAAAACAATACAGGAGATTAAACAAAGAGCTGGTTCTCTTAAAAGATAAACAAAATTGATACACCTTCAACCAGATTCATCAAAAGAAAAAAGAGAGAGAACCCAAATAAATAAAATCAGAAATGAAAAAGAAGTGACAACTGACACCACAGAATTTTTAAAAAAAGAAAGAAAAGAAAATACTAGTAGCAATTTTATGCAAATTGGACAATCTGGAAAAAAATGGATAAATTCTTAGAAGCATACAAACTTCCAAGGCTGAATCCAGAAGAAACAGAAAATTTGAAATGACCAATTACTATCAATGAAATCGAATCAGGAATCAACCAGCTCCCAACAAACAAAATTCCTGGATCAGATGGCTTCACAGGTGAACTTTACCAAACATTCAAAGAAGAATTAACAACTTTTTAAATAAAATTATTCAAAAAACTTCAAGTGAAGGGGAGGCTCCCTAGCACATTTGATGAGGCCATCATTACCCTGATTCCAAAACCAGACAAAGACATTACAAAAAAGAAAAAAGAAAATTATAGGTCAATATCCCTAACAAACATGGATGCAAAAATCCTCAACAAAATATTAGCAAACTGAATCTAACAATACATTAAAAAGATCATATTCCATGATCAAGTGGGATTTTTTCTTGGCGTAAAAGGTTGGTTCAGTATCTGTAAATCAATTAACATGGTACACCACATAAACAAAATGAAAGATAAAAATCATATGATCGGAGCCAGCCTGGTGGCTCAGGTAGTTGGAGTGCCATGCTCCGAACACTGAGGTCGCCAGTTTGATTCCCACATGGGCCAGTGAGCTGCGCCCTCTACAGCTAAGATTGTGAACACCTCTCCCTGGAACTGGACTGTGGTGAGCAGCTGGAGGTTGGCGTGAGTTGCCGCTGGCTGCTGTGTACTGCGGTGGGCAGCTGGTGACCAGCGTGAGTGGCCGGCAGCCAGCGTGAATGGCCGAAAGCCAGCATGAGTGGCCAACAGCCATCGTGAGTGGCCAGCAGCTGACGAGAGCTGCCGTGAGATGCTGTGAGCGGCTGACTGATGACTGGAGACAGATTGCCTCAGCCAGGGGGAGCACAGGGCTCATAATACCAGCACGGGCCAGGGAGCTGTGTCCTACACAACTAGACTGAGAAACAATGGCTTGAAATGGAGTGGGAGGGGGATACGGAAGAAATGGGGAAAAATCGTATGATCATATCGTTAGGTGAAGAAAGCACTTGACAAAATCCAGCATCCATTTAAGATAAAAGCTCTCAACAATGTGGAAATAGAAGGAACATATCTCAAAATAATAAAGGCCATACATGACAAATCCATAGCTAACCTCACACTCAATGGGGAAAAGACAAACCATTCCCTTTAAGATCAGGAATAAGACAAGAATATCCACTTACCCCACTTTTATTCAACATAGTACTGGAAGCCCTAGCCACAGCTGTCAGACAAGAAAAAGAAATAAAAGGCACCAAAATTGGAATGGAAAAGGTAAAACTCATTATTTGCAAATGACATGATACCATATATAGAAACCCCAAATATTCCACCAAAAAGTTATAAAAACTGGTAAATGAATTTAGTAAATACCAAGATACAAAATTATATTTAGAAATTGGTTTGCATTTTTATGCACAAATAACAAACTATTAGAAACGGAAATTAAGAAAACAATGCCAATTACAATTGCATAAAAAAATAAAATACCTAGGAATAAATTAAACCAAAGAAGTAAAAGAAGTATACTCAGAAAATTATAAGACATTGATGAGAGAAATTACAGAAGATACAAATAAATAAAAGGATATGCCATGCTCATGGATAGGAATAATCAATGTAGTTAAAATGTCCATGCTACCAAAGATTCAATGCAATTCCTAACAAAACACTAGTGGCATTATTCACAGAACTAGAAAAAATAATCCTAAAATTTATATAGAACCATAAGGGACCCTGAATAGCCATGGTGATCTTTAAAAAAGAACAAAGCTGGAGGTATCATACTACCCGATATCAAATTATAGTACAAAGCCATAGTAACCAAAACAGCATGGTATGAGCATAAAAACAGACACATAGACCAATGGAACAGAATAAAGAGTCCAGAAATAAACCCATGCCTATATGGTCATTTAATCTATGACAAAGGAAGGAAGAATGTGCATTGGGGTAAAGCCAGTCTATTCACTAAACGTTGCTGGGAAAACTGGACAGATACATACAGAAAATAAACTGGACCACCTTCTTACACCATATAAAAGAATAAACTCAAAATGTATTGAAGACTTAAATGAAGACTTAAATAAAGAAGAAAATGTAGATAGTAAACTCTCTGACATTGCTCTTAGTGATAGTTTTTCTGACCTATCTCCTCAGCAAGGGAAACAGAAGAAAACATAAACAAGTAGGATTCCATCTAACAAAAAAGCTTTTGCACAACAAAGCACATCAACAAATCAAAAAATTATTCTACTAAATGGGAGAAGATATTCACCCACAATACATCTGATACGGGGTTAATATCCAAAATTATCAAAAAAAGAAACCTCATACAACTCAAAATGGAAAAAAAAAAGAAAAACAAAAAACAAGCAAACAAACAAACAAAAAACACAAGCAATACAATGAATGAATCTGCAGAGGACCTGAACAGACATTTCTCCGAAGAGGACATACAGAGGACAAATAGACATATGAAAAGATGCTCAACATCACTAATCATCAGAGAAATGCAAATAAAAACCACAATGAGATACCACGTCACTCTGATTAGAGTGGCTATCATCAATAAATCAACAAACAGCAAGTGTTGGCAAACATGTGGAGCCAAGGGGACCCTTGTGCACTGTTGGTGGGATTGCAAATTGGTACAGCCACTATGGAAAACAGTAAGAGATTCCTCAAAAAAATTAAAAATAGAACTACCTTATTACCCAGCAATTCCATTTCTGGGTATTTATCCAAAGCAATCCAAAACACTAATTTGAAAGGATATATGCACCGATGTGTAACTGCAGCGTTATTTACAGCAGTCAAGATACGGAAACAATCAAAATACCCTTCAATAGGAGATTAGATTAAGAAGAGGTGGTACATATATACAATGGGATATTAGTCTGCCATAAAAAAGAATGAAGTATTACCATTTGCAACAACATGGATGGACCTAGAGTGTATTATGCTTAGTGAAATAAATCAGACTGAGAAAGACAAATAGCATATGATCTCACTTATATGCGGAATTTAAAGAGCAAAACAAACAAACAAACAAAACAGAAACAGACCCATAGGTAAAGAGAACAAACTGATGGTTACAAGTTGGGAGAGGTATTGGGGGTTGAGTGAGAAAGGTGAAGGGATTAAGAATTACAAATTGATAGTTACAAGGGAGTCATGAGGATATAAAATACAGTATGAGGTATATAGTATAATGTTGCAAAAACTATGTAGTGTCAGATTGGTAGTAGAGTTAATGGGGGGATCACTTCATAAATTACATAAATATCTAATCACTACACTATGCACCTGAAACTAATGTAAAATAATATTGAATATCAACTAAAATTTTTTAAAAAATAGTGACGGATATGTGTAGTGCAACATTGGGAATATAGTCAATAATGTTCTAATAACTACGTACAGTGTTGGGTGGGTAGTATACTTGTTGGGGTTATCACTTTTCGAGTTACATAAATGTCTAATCACTATGTTGTTTTGCACACCTGAAACTAAAAAAGAAAAGAAGACATATAAATGGCCAACAAGTATGTGAAAACATGCTTAGCTTCACTAGCTACTAGGGAAATGCATATCATACCAAAATATCTGAAAACATTTATCTGTAAAGATATATGTACTCTGATGTTCATTACATTACTATTCATGGTAGCAAAGACATGGAAACAACCAAAATGTGCTTCGAAAGACGATTGGATAAAGAAGATATGGTACATATATATAATGGAATATTACTCTGCCATAAGAAAAGGTGAAATACTGCCATTTTTGACAACATGGATATATCTTGAGATTATCATGCTAAGTGAAATAAGTCAGACAGAAAAAGTTGAGAACCATGTGATTTCACTGATATGTGGGTGTCACGCAGGGGACCCTGCTCGCTGCGCCATTTGTCGTGCAGGGTCTCAGCTCCCACTCCCTGCCCAAGAACGCAGGACACGGTAAGGCCAAAAAGGAACACCCACGGAGCCATAGATAGGGGAGTCAAACCAATATATTCTCGCTGGCGGCTGGGCTGGAGACACAGGAAACAGGATCTACATAATCTGCCTAACAGCAGTCTGCACTTGCCAGCCACCATCTTCTTGCTAGCCCCCATTCCATTCCTGCTAGTGTAGCCACAGCCGTTATATTAGTGGCCAATGGCTTACGGGTTACAGCTGACGGCCAACTAGCCACAGCTGCTGGCCATCTGATCACAGTTGATGGCCATTTACTACCCGAGCCAGCACCTTTCTATGTGAGGCCGAGAGCCTGGAGACTGTTTTTTGGGGTTTTGTCCCCACACTCCACCCCTACAGGGTCTCGCCTCACAATCTACGCGACAAGTGTCTTCTGCGAGCGGCCCTGTGCAAGGAGCCTGGAGGTGAATGCAATATCCTGGACACAGCCAGGCTCTCTGAGTACAGCCAGGGTTTCTCAGGGCACCACCAGTACTTCTGGGCACAGCCAGACTTCCTGGGATTCTTAGGGTACCACCTGTCTCCCCGGGCACAGCCAGGGTTTCTCAGGGCACCACCCCAGTACTTCTGGGCACAGCCAGACATCCTGGGCTTCTTAGGGTACCACCTGTTTCCCCAGGCACAGCCAGGTTTTCTCAGGGCACCACCACAGTACTTCTGGGCACAGCCAGACTTCCTGGGCTTCTTAGGGTACCACCTGTCTCCCCGGGCACAGCCAGAGTTTCTCAGGGCACTGCCACTCTCTCTGGACACAGCCAGACTTCCTGGACACAACCAGGGCTTCTCAGGGCACTGCCACTCTCTCTGGACACAGCCAGACTTCCCGGACACAGCCAGGGCTTCTCAGGGCACTGCCACTCTCTCTGGACACAGCCAGACTTCCTGGACACAGCCAGGGCCTCTCAGGGCACTGCCACTCTCTCTGGACACAGCCAGACTTCCTGGACACAGCCAGGGCCTCTCAGGGCATTGCCACTCTCTCTGGACACAGCCAGACTTCCTGGGCTCAGCCAGGGCTCTCAGGGCACTGCCACTCTCTCTCTGGGCCTCTCGGGGTACTGTGCTGGAACAACAGCGGTTCACATCAAGGTGCTTACATATTATCAATGGTGGCCAGTCAAGACACAAAAGCAAACATCCGCCAGTCCCACTACATGGTGGCATGTTCCCAAACAGTCAAGTGTCCAATAAATTAGGGATGGAAGGCAATTCCCCATAGTCCATAGTCATTCTCCAGGGCTGTCCTGGGGGTGAGGGATGACCTTGACCTCACCCTCATCTCCCACGGAGGACTCAGCAAGCAGTTCCTCCTGGGACAAGTCCCGCATCCGGGCTACCTCAGCAAGCAGTTCCCAGCCCACAGGGCGGCAACAATCTTCACTTTCTCCGCTTTCTCCGGCCTCTGCTGGTTGGGGAATCATCCACATCTTTCCACCCCTCCATGGGAATCGAGCTCTCCGGCAGCTGTTCCTCCTGGTCTTCCCCAGACTGAGCTTTCATACGCACAAACTGCTCCACTGCCCTTCGGAAAGCGTTAGCCAGCACCGTATCCTGCCGACTACGCCATGTGTCACGCAGGTGACCCTGCTCGCTGCGCCATTTGTCGTGCAGGGTCTCAGCTCTCACTCCCTGCCCAAGAACGCAGGACACGGTAAGGCCAAAAAGGAACACCCACGGAGCCATAGATAGGGGAGTCAAACCAATATATTCTCGCTGGCGGCTGGGCTGGAGACACAGGAAGCAGGATCTACATAATCAGCCTAACAGCAGTCTGCACTTGCCAGCCACCATCTTCTTGCTAGCCCCCATTCCATTCCTGCTAGTGTAGCCACAGCCGTTATATTAGTGGCCAATGGCTTACGGGTTACAGCTGACGGCCAACTAGCCACAGCTGCTGGCCATCTGATCACAGTTGATGGCCATTTACTACCCGAGCCAGCACCTTTCTATGTGAGGCCGAGAGCCTGGAAACTGTTTTTTGGGGTTTTGTCCCCACAGTGGGATATCAAACTGAAAGCAACAAGTGAACAAGATAAACAAACAAAAACTCAGACACACAAAACAGTTTAGTAGTTAGTAGCTGGTAAGGGCAGAGGGGATTCTTAGAAGAAGGTAAATGGTGTCAAATATATAGTGATACAAGGAGAATTGACTTTGGGTGGTAAACACACAATGCAATATATAGATGATGTTTTATAGAATTGTACACTTGAAGCCTGTATAATTTTACTAATCAGTGTCATCCCAATAAATTTAATAAAAATAAAAAAAACAGAGAAAATTTTCTCTCAGCAGATATCATAAAAATCCCTAATAGAAGAGCTGAAAAATTGGTGTCTGAAACACTAAACCTGTTTGAAAGGAACCAATAACTCTTTATGACATGCCAAAGTCCAGTCCATTCCCGTGTCTGGGATAAGGGCACGATATTATTTAGTTAAAGAGAGCATCATGAAGGAACAGACCTCCTTCCTCATACTTTTTTGAAGAAAGTTAAAACAGAAACCTGAGAATGAAAGCAAAGTACAGCTCATAAACTTCTTTGGTTCAGAGCTGACCCTACAACTGTGTGCCCTGAAATCTCTTTCTCCAGAGTACCTATGCCCTCAATGGCAGTTTCATGACCTCCTGACCTCTCCTTATTTACGTTAGCTTTTTCCCGGCCATTTGGCTTTGACCCACCTGGAGAAATAATTCCACTCACTGCCTAGCCCAGCACCTGACTTTTATTAAGCAGTCACTTCTGTTTTGAGTCCCTGATGAGAAATTCCCTCACATTGTCCTGGGCTTTATTTATACTTTGGAAAGCACCCAAAGGTTAGCTTTGGGAGATGATCTTCTTAGAGTTAAGTAGGCAAAAATCCTGTGAATTGCTTCTCTATTTTCCAGTGAACTGATTCTCCATTTCCCAGTTACTTATTCATACTGACACATCGTTGCTAAATCTTCAGCCTCTATTGTTCTCATCCTGGCCTCTGAGACTAGTAGCCCAGTTTATAACTAGTGACAAAAGAGAGAAAGAAATGGAATGTTACTAGTCCAAAATGAAAAGACACAATGACTCAGGAACCCCATTATTTTCTCAAGCTGAATCTGGATGGCATGCTTGGAGTTAGTAGAGTTTTTTTTCTGTGATGGAAAGGTACAGAGGAAATGCTTGTTTCATTCAATCCAGCCTTATGTCTATTAATACAGGCATCATCACCAAGACTTAACAGAGGTCATGTGAGGGTATAGCACCTAGTGTAATAACTAGGAAATCATTTGCCAAACCTCGTGCAGGATTAGTTCAGGGCCATTTTCCAATGCTGGTATAATACTAAAGACCTATGATATCTTTTTTTCAAACCTCCTGCATAAATATTTCTGGAATTCTCTCTCAGTCAAACAACAATAATTTTGTGCTGGATGTGTGTGTTGGGGAGGGGCTGTTCCTTTAGTTCTACAAACAGATAAACTAGGATTATCTGTTTAGGCTCCACATGATCCTTGCCATTAAGGATTTCACAGTTGAAGAAACAACATACATATGAACTAGGTATAATATAAAGCGTACTTGGAGAAGTCCACAATGGATTTATTAACCAGGTTCTTCAGCGTTGATTAATTCTTCTGAAAAATTTAGGAAAGCTTCACAGAGGGAGTAGTCTTTGTTCTTGACCTTTAATACCAGATTTAGGTAAGCTCAGAGTGGAGACAATGGAAAATAGGCAGGGGGAGGAGCTTTCAAAATTGAGGGTACCAACATAACCCAAAGATATAAAATGTGCTTCTCCCAAATGTCTTTTCTATACCACAGTTTTTGAGTTTCAGGAAATTTGTATTTAGTGATTTGTAAAATACAGTTGTGTGGTTCAGACTGCCTGCTTTTTGTCTGAATTAAATGTGGAACTCTTACTCTATGTCCCTTGAACCAAGGTCAGAGGAATGTTTGGCAACTGAGTTCATTTGTGGAAGAGGGAAAGGTAGCTAAGATGACATTGCCGAGTTAATACAGGGCTAGAACATGGAGAAAATTGAAGATCAACTTAAAGAATTTGGGTCTGAGTTAGCAGCAAATGAGAAGCCACTAAAGTTACTAAGCAGAGGAGTAACTTCATTAGGCTTGCATTTTAGGAAGATGAATTTGGTAGCATTAGTGGGGAGACAGAAAATTTCCAAGGCTGTTTCAAAATAAAGAAAGGATGAGGGGCTGAACATAGACTGTAACAGTGGAAGTAGAGAAGAGAAGAATCCTAGAGACATTTGGAAGGTGATGTCAACAGGAATAGGAGGTTGCTTTGGTATGGTCAATAATGAAGGTGAAAACATTAAAAACAATACTAAGATTTCTGACATATATGGTTAGATGATGATAATGATGATGATGATGATGTATTGAGCATGTATTATGTAACAGGCACATGAATAGTTTCATTTAATTTTCATAATCTTTTAAAGTAGATAATCATTTTTCTTTTTTCTTTTTTTTCGGATATTAATCTTTTATTTTTAATTCAGTTCTTGGACCAGTCTGCTATTTTCAGGAAAGTAAAAATATCTCAGTAGGGTATTAACTAAAAAATACTATATAAATATGTTGTGTCAGCATGTTTTCCTTAATGGTCCTATCTGTATGAGTGAAGCAGTTGGATCATTTTGCTAATTTGGAATGAATTTGCAGAGGGTGAATGCTTTTGTTTTCTTTTTGTCATAGCAGTTTTTGGAATTTTGGTGTAGTTGTAAATTATCTCAAATTTTACTTCACCCTAAAAAATAAAATTAAGATTCAAAGCTAGATCATAAATGTAATGAAATTAAATTCTAGTTGCTAGAATTTAATAGTGTGTCACTATTTTTTTAAATTTTTTTTAAATTTATTAGTTTCAGGTGTACAAGACAAGGTAATACTTAGACGTTCATCATTTATATCCCTCACACTGCGAACCCCCCTCCCCCCATCCACTATCCCTCCGACCTCACACTGAGCCATCCCATGATATATATCAAATTATAGTTGGCATTCATTAATGTTTAGCTTCTGGTGTACAATGCCATGATCAGGCATCCACAGTATCCCTGAGGTGGTCTCCCAAATAGGACGCATGTACATCGGATACCCAACAAAATCTTTACAACATTATTCAATAAGTTCCCCAAATTAATTTTCAAAAAACCCTGAGGCCATCTTGTGGTTACCAGCTGCTTCCTAATCCCTTCACCTTTCCCCTTATCCCCACACCCCCGCCCATCTAACAACTCTCGGTTTTTTCTTTGTGTCCCCAAAACTGTTTCTGATTAGTTCATTCACATATTCTTTTCTTTAGATTCCGCATATAAGTGAGATCATATGGTACTTGTCTTTCTCTTTCTGACTTATTTCACTTAACATAATGTTCTCTAGATCCATCCATGTTGTTGCAAATGATAAGATTTCTTTCTTCTTTATGACTGCATAATACTCCACTGCATAAATGTACCACAGCTTCTTAATCCAGTCATCTATTGATGGGCATTTCGGTTGTTTCCATATCTTGGCTATTGTGTAAAGTGCTACAATAAACATAGGAGTGCATATTGATTTTTGAATTGGAGTTTTGGATTTCTCCGGGTAGATGCCTAGGAGTGGAATTACTGGATCATAGGGTAGTTCCATTTTCAGATTTCTGAGATACCTCCATACTGTTTTCCATAGTGGCTGCACTAATCTGCAATCCCACCAACAGTGCACTAGCATTCCCTTTTCTCCACATCCGCGCCAGCATTTGTTGTTTGTTGATTTATTGATGATAGCCATTTTGACTGGAGTGAGGTGGTATCTCATTGTGGTTTTTATTTGCATTTCTCTGATGGTTAGTGTGTTTGAGCATTTCTTCATATGTCTTCTTGCCTTCTGTACTTCCTTTTTAGAAAAATGTCTCCTCAAGTCCTCTGCCCATTTTTTAATTGGGTTGTTTGTTTTTTTGGAGTTGAGAAATTTTTTTATAGATTTGTAATACTAATCCCTTATCAGATATATCATTGGCATATATCTTTTCCCATTCAGTAGGATCCCTTTTCGTTTTATTGATAGTTTTCTTTGCTGTAGAAAAACTTTTTAGTTTCATGTAATCCCACATGTTTATTTTTTCTCTTACTTCCCTCGCGCGAGGGGATATATCAGTGAAAATCTTACTCCGCATAATGTCCATGAAGTTTGTTCTTATATTTTCTTCTAGATATTTTATGGTTTCAGATCTTACATTTAAGTCTTTAGGCCATTTTGAATTTATTTTTGTATATGGTGTAAGGAGGTGGTCCAGCTTCATTTTCTTGCATGTGTCTGTCCAGGTTTCCCAACACCACTTATTGAGCAGACTGTCTTTACCCCATCGTACATTCTTGCTTCCATTGTCATAGATTAGATGGGCATATAGGCATGGATATACTTCTGGACTCTCTATTCTGTTCCATTGATCTATGTGTCTATTTTTATGCCAGTACCATGCTGTTTTTATTACTGTAGCCTTGTAGAATAGTTTGAAATCAGGTATCATTATACATCCCACTTTGTTCTTAATTCTCAAGATTGCTGAGGCTATCCGGGGTCTTTTATGGTCCCATATAAATTTTAGGATTATATGTTCTATTTCTGTGAAAAACGTCCTTGGTAGTTTGATAGGAATTGCGTTGAATATGTATATTGCCTTAGGCAGTATGGACATTTTAACTATATTAATTCTTCCTATCCATGAACATGGAATATTTCCATCTATTTATGTCTTCTTTCATTTCTTTCTTCAGTGTTGTATAATTTTCTGAGTACAGATCTTTTACATCTTTGGTTAGATTTATTCCCAGATATTTTATAGTCTTTGGAGCAATTGTAAATGGAATTGTTTTTTTAATTTCTCCTTCTGCTATTTTATCATTGGTATATACAAATGCAACTGATTTCCGAATATTAATTTTATATCCTGCTACTTTACTGAATTCATCTATCAGTTCTAATAGTTTCTTGGTGGAGTCTTTAGGGTTCTCTCTATATAGTATCATATCATCTGCATATAGTGATAATTTTACTTCCTCCTTACCAATTTGGATGCCTTTTATTTCTTTCTCTTGTCTGATTGCTGTGGCTAGAACTTCCAGCACTATGTTGAATAGAAGTGTAGAAAGTGGGCAACCTTGTCTTGTTCCTGATCTTAGGGGGAATGGTTTTAGATTTTCCCCATTGAGTATGATGTTAGCTGTGGGTTTGTCATATATGGCCTTTATTATGTTAAGATATGATCCCTCTATTCCCACTTTCTTAAGGGTTTTTATCATAAAAGGTTGCTGTATTTTATCAAATGCTTTTTCTGCATCTATTGATATGATCATGTGATTTTTATTTTTCATTTTGTTAATGTGGTGTATCACATTAATTGATTTGCGGATGTTGAACCACCCCTGCATACCAGGGATGAATCCCACTTGATCATGGTGTATGATCTTTTTGATGTATTGCTGAATTCTGTTCGCTAATATTTTGTTGAGAATTTTTGCATCTATGTTCATTAGAGATATCGGCCTGTAGTTTTCTTTTTTTGTGGTGTCTTTGTCTGCTTTTGGGATCAGGGTGATAGTGGCTTCGTAAAAAGTGTTTGGGAGTCTTCCTTCCTTCTGGATTTTGTGGAAGAGCTTGAGGAGAATAGGTGATAATTCTTTTTTGAATGTTTTGAAAAATTCACCTGTAATGCCATCTGGTCCAGGGCATTTGTTTGTTGGGAGATTATTGATTACTGATTCAATTTCCCTGGTGGTAATCAGACTGTTCAGGCTTTCTGTTTCTTCTTGAGTTAGCCTTGGAAGGTTGTGAGCCTCTAGGAAATTGTCCATTTCTTCCAGATTGTCAAATTTGTTGGCATATAGTTGCTCATAGTAATTTCTTAAAACTTTTTGTATTTCTGTGGTGTCTGTTGTCACTTCTCCTCTTTCATTTCTGATTTTATTAATTTGGGTCCTCTCTCTCCTTTTTTTAATGAGTCTGGCTAAAGGTTTGTCAATTTTGTTCATCTTCTCAAAGAACCACCTCTTGGATTCATTGATCTTTTGTATTGTTTTTCTGTTTTCTATTTCATTTATTTCTGCTCTGATCCTTATTATCTCCTTCCTTGTGCTCCCTTTGGGTTTATTTTGCTGTTCTTTTTCCAGATCCCTTAAGTGTGAAGATAAACTGTCAATTAGTGATGTTTCTTGTTTCTTTAGGTAGGCCTGCAGTGCTATGAACTTCCCTCTTAGGACTGCTTTCGCAGCATCCCATAGATTTTGGGTTGTTGTGTTCTCATTCTCATTTGTCTCAAGATATCTTTTGATTTCTTCTTTGATCTGCTGCTTGACCCATTCATTATTTAGCAACATGTTATTCAGCCTCCATGAATTGGTGTATCTTCCTGGTTTTTTTCCCCTGTAGTTCATTTCTAATTTCATAGCACTGTGGTCAGAGAAGACAATTGGTATGATTTCAATTTTCTTAAATTTATCAAGGCTTGTTTTGTGTCCTAACATATGATCTATCTTGGAAAATATTCCATGTGCACTTGAGAAGAACGTGTATTCTGCAGCATTGGGGTGAAATGCTCTGAAAATATCAATTAAATCCAACTGCTCCAAAGTATCATTTAAGGCTGTTGTTTCCATATTGATTTTCTGACTGGAGGACCTGTCCCTTGTTGTCAGAGGTGTGTTGAAGTCCCCTACTATGATAGTGTTGCTGTTGATCTCTGTCTTTATGTCCATCAGTACCTGTTTTATATATTTAGGTGCTCCTATGTTAGGTGCATAGATGTTTACTAGGGTTATGTCCTCTTGTCGGATTGATCCCTCTATTATTATATAGTGCCCATCTTTGTCTTTTAATATGTTCTTCATTTTAAAGTCTATTTTGTCAGATATAAGTATTGCAACTCCAGCTTTTTTTTTTGCTTCCATTTGCATGAAATATGTTACTCCAACCCTTCACTTTCAGCCTGTGTGTGTCTTTTGATCTGAAATGAGTCTCTTGTATACAGCATATACAAGGGTCTTGCTTCCTTATCCACTCAGCCACCCTATGTCTCTTGATTGGAGCGTTTAATCCATTTACATTTAAAGTGATTATTGATAGGTACATAGTTATTGCCATTTTTAAATTTGTAGTAAATTGTTTTCATCTTTCTTCTATTTACAGAAGTCCTTTTAGTATTTCTTGCAATGCTGGCTTGGTTGTAATAAATTCTTTCAGTTTGTTCTTTTCTGGGAAGCTCTTTATTTCTCCATCAACTTTAAATGATAGCCTTGCTGGATAAAGCAATCTAGGTTGTAGGCCTTTGTGTTCCATCACTTTGAGTATCTCCTGCCACTCCCTCCTGGCCTTCAATGTTTCTGTAGAAAAGTCATTTGATAGTCTTATGTGAGTTTCCTTGTATGTCACCTTCTGCCTTTCTCTTGCTGCTTTCAAGATTCTCTCTTTGTCTTTAATCTTTGCCATTTTAACTATAATGTGTCTTGGTATGGGCCTGTTTGGGTTTATCCTGGTTGGAACTCTCTGCACTTCCTGGGCTTGTATGTTGGTTTCCTTCATCAGGTTAGAGAAGTTTTCGGACATTATTACCTCAAATATGTTCTCAATCCCTTGCTTCTTCTCTTCGCCTTCTGGTATTCCTATGATGCGCATGTTGTTGCGCTTGATGTTATCCCAGAGGTCTCTTAACCCATCTTCATTGTTTTTTATTCTTTTTTCTTTCTGTTGTTCAGTTTGAGTGATCTATGCTAACTTGTCTTCTAAGTCGCTGATTCGATCCTCTGCTTCATCTAACCTGCTGGTCATTCCTTCAAGTGAGTTCTTAATTTCGGTAATTGTGTTCTTTAGTTCTAGCTGGTTGTTCGTTAAGATTTCTACATCCTTTTTTAGTTCTAACTGGTTGTTCTTTATGATTTCTATATCCTTCTTTATGTCTTCTCTAAGCTCCTTAAACATTCTTATCACCAGTGTTCTGAACTCTGTCTCTGACATGTTGGTTACCTCTGCTTCATTTGGTTCCAGTTGTGGAGGTTTCTTCTGTTCTTTTATTTGGGACATGTTTCTTTGTCTCCCCATTCTGACTGACTCTCTGTGTTTGCTTTGATGTATTAGGAAGATCCCCTAGAGCTCTTAGTTCTTGCTGGGTTATCTTATGTAGTATGTGTCCTTTATATTTGACTTGGACTACTTTGTTCTTCTCCTCTGCATGTGCTCCACAGGTGGCTCGTGTGTTTAGTATATTGTCCTGTTCAAGAAGAACTTTAGTTGTTTTTTGCTTGTGAGTAGGTGGGTTTAACTCCTAGGCCATCTAGTTGTGAAACTTGGCTCTGCCCACCGCAGGGTGTTCTGCTGGGTGAGGGATGGCCACTTAAATTTGATTTGGCCTCTGTGGGCTCTTGTGCCTTCAGAGAATTCCCTCTGGGTGTGTGACTTGTAGGTGAAACCCGGTAGTACTCTGGTTTGGTCCAGAGTTGGCTTCTGGATATGTTGAATCTTGTGCCTCTTAAGCTGGGCCCTGTTAGGGCAGTTTCAGCACAAATCAAGTTACCAAGTACAACAACAACAACAACAACAACAAAGAAAACAAATCAAGTACATTCACATGTAAAATACAAGCGATAATCCCCACTCAACATAGGCAAAGATATCAAAGAAATAAAGACAGAACAAAGTAAATCACAACAAGCAGAAGAAAAAAAAAAAAAGAACACCAAGCAAAGCAAAACAGGAAGCAGCACCAGTCTTGGCCTAAGCCCACCAAGTAATCTCCAGGTTGTCCTCCGCTGTGCCAAAGAGTTCTCTGCCTATTGCGCAGGCAGCGCTGGTCACCTGGTGCCCAGAGTGAATTTGGGAGTGTAGATTTAAATGCGAGGGGCTGAGGGATCTGGATGACAGTTTTCAGAGAGACCATGCAGTTTCTCTCCTTTCGTGCACAAATGCACGCTGAGAGTACCTCCACCAGCCCTGTGCCCAGTACTCCTGAGTCTTAGGGCCCTCCTTCCATGGGTGAGTGGGAGGGGGCGGGCGGGAGATCTCTAAGCTGCTGAAAGCCGGGAGCTGCGTCTGCCACTTACTGCTGAACTCAGGGATTGCTTCCGCGGTTGCCCTTGCCCCGCCCCAGGCCAGCCAGAAAGGGTGGGGGCTGGGGATGAAGGGATCTTCTCTCTCCCAGGCCAGCCACGTCACACTCCTCCCGCCGGCCCTAAAAGGTGGTGGCTGGGGGTGTGGGAGTCTCCTCTCTCCTCATCCAGCGAAAATCCCCTCCTCCCAGCCTCTTCCAAAGGTCAGAGCTGGCTGCCAATCTTCCCACCGCCTGAGCATAGACGCCCCTCGGTAATCTGACAATACTCCTCAGTTCAGGGGTCAGTTTAAGTCTCTGGAAGGGCAGGGGGAGGATTCGAAAAGTGGGTTGAGGGGCCCAGGTGTGGCGTCTGAGTTCTTTGTCTGCCCTAGGGCCCAGGAGCTGCCTGCCCCGACGGGAGAGATCAGCTGTGTGGTGCAGGGAAAGAGCCCACCTCCTGGACCCTGCACTCTCCGCTGCACCCTGGGCTCCCGTGGGACTCTAGAGCCCCAGGTGCTGCCTGCCGCTGCTGCTGTAGGCACGCTGCAAGGCCGCGGCTCTACCGTGGGGGGTGGGGAGAGCGCGGCGCGTTTCCTCTTGCCCTCCTTGCTTCTCCCCCGCTCGCCCAACTATCGCACCCAAAGCAAACCTTCCACGAGTCTCCACTCCGTCCTGGGAGCCGCATGGCGCAGCTTTGCTGTGCGGCCTGGGCTCCGCCGTTGGGGGGGTTGCGTGCTTCCACTTGGCTGTCCTGCCTCCTCCTCTGCTCGCAGTCAGCGCGCACCTTCAGGTAATTCCTCCACGAGTCTCCGCGCTGTTCTTCATTTTTCTTTACATATGAATAAACTGAGACTCAAATGCCCAAAGTTATGTAGTCAGTAAAAATAGCTTATTTGTGCTCTCTATTCATGATTTTTAATAATACTTTTTTTTTGCAAAAGAAATATTTATGAAGTCTCTGGTAAAGTTACATACTTGAAGAGAAAGCAGAAATAAAAATTTATGCATATCTGACTTTTAGGAGCAATCAGTTCCTTATCTTTCAAGACTGATGAAAATGCATTCCCTCATCTTATGTGGATAATGACTTAGAGGTGTTCCTTGAATGTTGGAAGGCAGGCCTCTGAGCCAAAGGTGATTTGTCTTTAGACATCTATCATGTTTCCCCCAAAATAAGTCCAGCTCTTATATTAAGTTTTGCTCCAAAGAACACATTAGGGCTTATGTTCAGGGGATGTTCTCCTGAAAAATCATGCTAGGGCTTATTTTCCAGTTAGGTTATATTTTCGGGGAAACATAGTATAGACTAAAATTGACCAAAGAGTAGAGCAGCTTCTTTGAAAGAACTGGAACTACAAGAAAATGGTGAAAATATGGGACACCCTGAGAAGAGACAGACAACCTTATTCTAAGTCAGAAAGAGTCCCCTCAGGCACAACCAATTTAGGTGGAAATGCAAAAACATTCTCTGGCCTGACCAAGGGGAAGGAAGAGGCAGTTTAAATTTATCTGCAGTAAGTTTGCCAGTGAATCATTCAAAATCAACAGTTTCTTTTCTGCTTACAATTTCTATGAAATGCATTTTTTATCAGTTTTTCCACCCTTAAACAGTTATACCCACAACCCAAGCCTGCTAGATCAAAAACAATGGTGGGGGCAGAATATCCATTATTTTTCTGAGGAGATGATGAATGAAAGCACTAACGGGGCCTTGGACTGAAAATCCAGTAACTTTATATTAGGTTCAGGCCCCATACATTGAAGTTAATTTATTCATTAATTTAGCAATTATCAAATGTCTATTATATATCAGGCTGGGGATATAAAGGATGATATAGGTCCTGGTCTTATGAAACTATGCATTCCATTGATAAACACACAACAGCAAACAGATATTTGCAAAATAGTAGCTTAAGTGTTGTGTTAGGGAAAATTCAAGCTGCCAGAGAGGCATGGAGATACACATAACCATGCCTAATAATTGAAAAAAAGTCTCTATTATAACCGGAGGTGAGAATTTGAGATGGGAATTCACAAGAGATGGAACCGAAGAGGTAATATTGGATTGAAGTTGTGCAGAACCTTACAAATCATGTTAGGAAATATATATTTATCCTAAAAGCAACTGGGAACAATTGAGGGGTCAAGAGCAGGGGAGAAAGTGAAAGGATCAGTCTGCTGTGTAGGAGTCTCTCTGGAGACAGTTAGAGTTGGATGAATTATGGTGACCTGAAGTAGAGTGGCATTAATGGTGAAATAGATAAATTTAAGAGACGTTTTGGAGATATAATTACCCCAAAAAATGATTGATTGAATAATGGGGATGATAAAGAGAATAATCAAGAATAATATTTAGGTTTCTATCTTGAGCAACCATATTGCATGGTAGTGCCATTGATCACAGGGAGAAAAGAGAGTTTGGGGAGAAGATGGTAAATTCGACTTTTGACATATTGAATTTCAGAATGTGTGAGATATTCAAGTAGAGTTCTTCAGCAGGCATTTGTGAAATATGAATTTGAAGGTTAGAAAAGAGCTCTTGGTTGGATAAGGTTTGGGAATCCTTAGTCTATAATGAAACTTTCATGTCGTAAAATACACATGTTAGCATTCTCAGTGTCTCTGGCTTTCTGTGTTTGTTTGATTTTATTTGAGAGACACTAGAGTACAGTCACAGTGTAATGTGGAAAGTGGGTAGAGAAGGGACACAGGTCCCTATGAATTCACATGGACAAATTACAACTCTCTGGATAGCTGTTTCTTTATCAGTAAAACAGGACAAAATAAAAGAAAAGGGTAGCTATTTCTAATTGTGCTTTCCACATGATCAGGTAGTTGCTAAGTTCATATATAAAGAGGGTGCCAAAAATGTATACATATTTTAAGAAAGGAAAAAATAACTATTAAAATTGTAATACTCTTTCATTGATATGTGGGATATAAAACTGAAAATAACAATGGAAAAAGACAAACAAAAAAACAAAAACTCATAGACACAGACAATAGTTAAGTGGTTACCAGAGGGTAAGGGGAGAGAGGCTGGTAGATGAGGGTAAAAGGGATCAAATATATGGTGATGGAAGGAGAACTGATTCTGGGTGGTGAACACACAATGTGATATATAGATGATGTATTACAGAATTGTAAACTTGAAACCTATATAACTTTACTAACCATTGTCACCCCTAATAAACTTTAATTAAAAACAAAAGTAGTCACAGCAAAGAAAAAATATTGTAATATTCAATATATACCAATAACAAAAGATGAATACAAGTCACATTTGATTTCTGCTATTACAAGAGGTGCTCAAAATGGTTACCATCAGTGTCCAGACACTTCTGATTATGGCAAACTACTGCTTGAGAAATATTGACCAAAGCGCCCACTTGTATACCTTTTTTTGGCACCCCAGTATTAATGGACATAAAGGGCTTCAAATAGTTGTTGGTGCTATGCAAGTAATATTATTGAATTAAAATTCAATTAATTTGCATTCTGTCCTAAGGTAGCAGCAGTTGTCCCAGAATTGTTTAGCAACAATGAAGGACTATGTTGGTGAGTATCTTCTCATTCCTCTACTCGTGAACAATTAAATGAGCATTTTCTAAAAGTGGAATTGTTGGGTCAATGAGTACATACATTTCTTTCTTTTTAAAATTAAATTTATTGTGGTGACAATGCTTAGTAAAATTACATAGGTTTCAAGTGTACAATTCTATAATACATCATCATGTATCACATTGTGTGTTCACCACTCAGAGTCAATTCTACTTCCATCACCATATATTTGACCCCTTTACCCTCTTCTACTAGCCCTTCTCCCCCCTTACCCTCTGGTAACCACTAAACTGTTGTCTATGTCTATGAGTTTTTGTTTCTTTATCTGTTTGTCTTGTTCCTTTGTTGCTTTCAGTTATTATATCAGTTTCGGGTGAAGGGATTAAGAAGTACAAGTTGGCAGTTACAAAATAATCATGGGGATGTAAAGTACAGCATAGGTAATATAGTCAATAATATTGTAATAACTACGTATGGTGTCAGGTAGGTACTAGACTTATGGGTGAATCACTTTGTAAATTATATACATGGATATAGTCGTATGCATTTAAAGTTTTTATAGATGTTTCCAAATTGCCCTTCAAAACATTGTCTGAATATAGCTTTTCCCCACATCCTCACTAACACTGGGTGTTATCAATATGATCTTTGATCTGATATTTTGCCTATATATTAAAATTTTCATGAAATGTATCAACTTTTCTGGGAATGAGAATATAATTATTTGAAGTGATAGTTAATGTAGAAACTGTATACAATGTAGGACAATTAAGTACATGAACTCGTCCTAGAAAAAAGTGCTACAAACCTCATTGCTGAATATCACTATGGTCACCTTCAAAGTCCTCCCCTTGGGAAGCTATGCACCAACGCTAGCACCTCATTCACCCTTCAGAGCAATTTTGGAACTTTTTCTTGAATGGCCATCAGAGCTTGATGTCCTGAATCTCATCAAAATGTCTCCTTTCAATATTTCCTTTATCTTTGGGTAAAGAAAGAAGTCATTGGGGGCCAGACCAAGTGAGTAGGGAGGGTGTTCCAATACGTTACTTGTTTACTGGCTAAAAACTCCTTCACAGATAGTGCTGTGTTAGCTGGTGCATTGTCGTGATGCAAGAGCCGTGATTGTTGGCAAAAAGTTCAGGTCATCTAACTTTTTCACGCAACCTTTTTAGAACTTCCAAATCGTAAACTTAGTTAACTGATTGTCTAGTTGGTACAAATTCATAATGAATAATCTCTCTGATATCAAACGAGGTAGCAACATTGTTGCAACAAGTTTGCAAACTTAATTGTCAGACCTCCTATAGTGTCAGATGGGTATTAGACTTATCGGGGGGATCACATCATAAGTTATATAAATGTCTAACCACTGCACTGTACACCTGAAACTAATATAAAATAATATTACACGCTAACTATTATTTTAAAAATAGGAGGGTATAAAGTACAGTATAGGGAATATAGCCAATAATATTGTAATAACCATGTACAGTGCCATATGGGTAATAGACTTCCTGTGAGGTATATAAATGTCTAATCACTATGTTTTTTTTTTGTACACTGAAACTAGCAATAATAATAATAATAATAATAGCAACAACAACAATAATAATAATAATAAAAAAATGTGACTGGGTAAAGCTTCCATTCTGGAACCTGAATAGACCATATATTTACAATGGTTGATTTGGGATATAGTCGGTATTATAGTGTTAGCAAATTTCTCTCTTTAATAACTTTTCAGTACCTTGAAATAACTTTCACATATAGTTAAAATGAAGTGGCAGCATCTTTGTCCTCTCTATGACTTTCAAAGATCTGAAAAAAAATGAAAATGTCTATATTTTGTGCACCAAACCTAATTCACATCAGAGTGATGAGATAAATGATTGAATTACTGGAAAACAATGTGAAGCTGCCAGATTTTATGGTAACTTCTTGAATCAGTAAGCATTTTTTCCCCATGAGAATCTGGTATAAGTTACCCCACAGCTGTAAGAGATCTGATCAAGGAAAAGAACCAAAAATGACCTCAGCATAAGCATTACTGGCTTCCTGTTTCTAAAATATAATTAGACTGAAATGTAAAGAGCTAGAGAAAACACTTGGGATAAAACTGGATTCAGGTTTACAAGCCAGACTGATTTTTGGCAGGTTAATCACTTTGTAATTGAATTGCTTATTCTTGTTTATTTTTTGGTTGCTAAGATGACTTGACCAGATCCAGTGTTCTGGGATCTATATATTCTTCTTCAACCAAGTAAGATAAATAACAATTTTATATGACTTAATCTGTGTGGTCTTAATGGATTATAATGATCTAATATTTTTATGGAACATCAGTGAAGTATCTAGCAATAGCTGACTTCAGTGTTTTGTTTTGCTCTTTTTCAAAGCCATTTCTTCACATATATTCTTGCCCTTGATTCTTGAAACAATCTTCTGAGGCAAGGATTATTATCTGCATTTTACAACAGAGCAGGAACTGGAGCCCAGATCATTTATCTCTTGTCCTTTCCTCTAGACAGATAGAGGAAACCTTTGGTGAATAGAGGCATGGTAGTTGTTTTATAAATGTAAAAATAGGTTTAATAATTTGACTACAAAATAGAAAAGTACCATAGGATAATTACGTGACATTTGGAACTGAGGACATGTACCTTTTGAATCCAGTTGACACCAACAGAGTCCTCAAAGTTAGGAATAATAATACAATACTAGAGATAAAAATTCTAGACATTTTGCATTTATATATTCCTCCTTAATAATGAAATAAAAATATAACTTTCCCAGTTCCATATATATACATATATATGGATCCTCACTTGGTGGTCACCAGGTTCAATTCAATTCAATAAAGTTATTGAACATCTATTATATATATGAAAACAACTTTAATGGGGGGCACAGTAGATAAGTCAGAACTAAAATGTCAAACAAAATATCAATGCCTAATGTCGTTGGGGTTTAGAGAATGGAAGATCTTATCCCATAAAGAAAGTAAGAAAGAATAGAGAGGATGTCATGAGAAAGGTGGAGTTTGGCAGAGCTTTTCTTGACAGAAACATGAGTAGAATATTACGTGTAAGAAGAAAGGAGGAAGTGGCTCCAGGATGATGGATTGGCTCATAAAACCGCTTAGAGATAATAAAGTGTAACATGTGTTTGGGTAATAGTGAGAATACAATTTGTTTGAGACGCAGTGTACCTTTAAGAGTGTGGGGAGAGAGGAGGATAGAAAAGTAGAGTAAAACCATATTGAGAGGATTTGGAGATCCAAGTTGAGGACTTTAACAAGGAACTGGTAGACAGTGATAAATCATTGAAGATTTCTGAGCAAGTAAAAGGGCATCATCAATGATGAACCTGAAGCAAATGTAGCTGATAGATCTATGTAGGGCATATGGCAAAACAGAGTGTGAACAATTGGGAGACTGTTACAGCAGCTGAGCTGAGAGATGAAAAAGACAGGAGCTGAGGTAGTGGCAGAGAACAGATATAAGACACTTCAGAAAAAGAACCTAGAGAACTTGGCATCTTGGATTAGATGACAGTGGCAGAGGTTGGGATTTGGATAAAGATAAATATGCAAAAATTATGGTAATATTTCCAGCCCCAAAGAGTGTGAAACTAGTGGCAAAAATGGTAAATATTGGTAAAATATCTGGTATTTAGAAAAAGGTGATTGGTGTGAAGGGAACTTTGGAAGCCTTATACTTTGGCTAGATCTGAGAGAAAAGTACTCCAAAGAATAGACAAATGTAATTTCAGTAGAGGAGTAGGCACTGTAATAGTGGTGATAGTAGTGGTGCTATACATAAACTCAAAACCCCTGCTTTGGTAACTTATGACTGCTGTGTAGATTTGATCTGGAAACACTGACCTAAGGCTATAAAGATAAGGTAAAGGTATCACATCAAAACATCAGGGTCTGGAGGAGTATGGAGAAGGCAAAGTGAGGCAGGAAGAACATTTCCAAAATAGGAGAATGAAGATATATTCTGAGAACCCCCTATTTGGGTCACTTAGGCATTGCATAGTGCTTAATGAATAATTCTGCTATTTACATTAAAACAGGGGTTAGCAAATTATGGCCTGCAGGTCAACTAAAGCCCTTCATGTATTTCTGTATGACCTGCAAGCTAAGAATGTTTTAACACTTTTAAGTGGTTGAAACAAATAAGTAGGACAAAATTTCAAGACACATGAAAATTATATGAAATGTAAATTTCAGTGTCTTTATGTAAAGTTTTATTAGAACACAGTCATGTGCTTATTTTTAGGTGCTGTCTAAGGCTGCTTTTGTGCTATAATGGCAGAGCTGGGGAGTTGTGACAGAGACCATATAACTTGCAAAGCTAAAAATTTTTGCTATCTGGCTCTTTAACAAAAATCTGCTGATCTGATACTGAAGAATCACCCTATGTGCCTGTTACAGATAGCAATCAATAAAGGTTTCGCTGAATGTTGGTTTGGTCACTGTCTATAGTCTTTATACTTACCTTCCCACAAACTCACATTATGTTTTGGGCTGGAGAGTGATATGTCCTGAACATTCCCTCTAACAATATCATGAATATTTTCCCTCTGAAAACCCCTGTGGCTTTCTGAGTTGCATGAATCCAGGGTTTGCAAACTCCACTGGCACTTTTTGTCTGTTGTCAGTGGGCATTGTTAGGGCCACTTCACACCTGTCAGTCAGAGTGGTCTCCTTTTTCCCTCCTTTACCCATCATTGTACTTCAACCTCTTTATTCATGCTTCCTATAACTACATTATCCAAGCTAAGGGTGCAAAACCAGTTTCTCCATCGTTGATTGTGTCTCACTGGCTGCATTGATAAGGAAGCAAAGGAAGGAAACTGTGCTCACTTTGTGTCAATGTATCCCAGATTTTAGATCATATTTCCATCCAGATTTGTTAGAAAATAGGCTCAAAAATTAAGTGGGTTCAAAACTCCCTAAACAAGTGGATCACACATACAAACAATTAAATAGAGCTCTTCTTCTGTTACATAACACTTCTCTCTGTGGTATCATGGACTTCTGATTAAAATTTCTCCACATGGGATGCATTTGTGGTGTTTTCAATCAAATTATCATACCAATTATCATATATCCTGGTTGTGAGGATGAGACCTTTATATAACCATGATGATTTTATCCTTACTTGGTTGTGCCAAAATAAAATTCTTATACATAGGTGATCATAAAGGATAGACTATCATAAAGCATTCCTTGCCCTCTGTCTCAGGACAGAAAATAATTCCACTTTATTATTGATATATATATATATATATATATATATATATATATATATATATATATATATATATATATATATAACATTTTTATTATATATGTATATATATATATATTTCAAATATGTAAACAATTACAAGGCAGAAGTAGGTTCAACTATATTTTCAACATCCACTCAATGAAATAAATCGAAAATGTTGAATTCCAACTATTGCTCATGCAATGTCTTATTACACGAAAATGTGAATGAATCAGTTAAGAGAAGGCAAAGGAATAAGATAAATAGTAATAGCATTTACCGGCAAACATTGATAGTAGATAATTGACAATCAACTTTTTTTCTGTTCCTCAGCCTCAAGCTGTTGCCTTTACTTTTGACCAGACTAACGGACAGACATTTTCTTCTTGTATTTTCAACTGTCATAGTAAAAATTATCAACATTAAGCATGTCTACCCTGGAAACAGTGAAGACTTGCACATCAAGTCATGTACCTCGAGCTGACAAGGAAGTATGGTTATGAGAAACAGAGAAGCATCCCCTGGCATCCTGGAGCCGGACTGGTACTCTCAGCTAGGCCATATGTTTCTGTTGAACATAAACAATGTCAGAGGACTCTAATACAGATAATGGGACACTCAGACTATGATGGATCAAGTCAAAACCAAGACCACTTCATAATGATGACTGGACACAGATAAAACATGAACATTGTCCTAGTCATAAATTACCAAACATTCTCCTCTCCCGGTTAATACAAGTGGCTGATGCCTCTTTACTAATTGGGTAAAGAGGGTAAGGTTTATTAAGACACCCAATCATAGAAATTATGGATTTCCCACTTCCTGACAGCATTCAATCCAAAGAAAAGCCCTGTATCCTTAAAACTTCACCAAAACCTTCTAACACAATTTCAAATCTTTTTTTTTCTTTTCTTTTTTATTAAATTTATTGGGGTGACAATTGTTAGTAAATTTACATAGATTTCAGGTGTACAATTCTGTATTACATCGTCTATAAATCCCATTGTGTGTTCACCACCCAGAGTCAGTTCTCCTTCCATCACCATATATTTGATCCCCTTTACCCTCATCACCCACCCCCCACCCCCTTACCCTCTGGTAACCACTAAATTATTGTCTGTGTCTATGAGTTTTTCTTTCTCATTTGTTTGTCTTGTTCTTTTTGGTTTATATACCACATATCAGTGAAATCATAGGGTTCTCTGCTTTGTCTGTCTGACTTATTTCACTTAGCATTATACTCTCAAGATCCATCCATGTTTCACAAATGCTCCTATATCATCTTTCCTTAACGCGGAATAGTATTCCATTGTGTATATATACCACAACTTCTTTATCCATTCATCTATTGAAGGACATTTTGGTTGTTACCATGTCTTGGCCACCGTAAACAAAGCTGCAATGAACATTTCAGTTTTTTTGGGTAGATACCCAGGAGAGCGATTGCTGGGTCATATGGTAATGATATTCGTAATTTCTTGAGAAACCTCCACACTGCCTTCCATAATGGCTGCACCAGTCTGCATTCCCACCAACAGTGTATGAGAGTTCCTTTTTCTCCACAGCCTCTCCAACACTTGTTACTATTTGTCTTATTGATGAAAGCCATTCTGACTGGGGTGAGGTGATATCTCATTGTGGTTTTCATTTGCATTTCTCTGACAATTAGTGATGTTGAGCATTTTTTCATTTGTCTGTTGGCCATTGTATATCCTCTTTGAAGAAATGTCTCTTCACATCCTCTGCCCATTTTTTAAATTGGATTGTTTGTTTGTTTGTTGTTGTTGAGTTCTGTGAGTTCCTTATATGTTTGGATATTAGTCCATTATCGGACGTGTTGTTTGCAAAACTCTTCACCCATTTGGTTGGTTGCCTCTTTATTTTTTAGATGGTTTCTTTTGCTGTGCAGAAGCTTTTTAGTTTGATATAATCCTATTAATTTATTTTACCTTTTACTTCCTTGCCCTTTGAGTCAAGTTCATAAAATGTTCTTTGAACTCAAGGTCCATAAGTTTAGTACCTATGTTTTCTTCTGTGCTATTTATTGTTTCAGGTCTTATGTTTAGGTTTTGATCTATTTTAAATTAATTTTGGTACACGGTGACAGATAGAAGTCTACTTTCATTCTTTTGCACATGACTTTCCAATTCTTTCAACACCATTTATTGAAGAGGCTGTCTTTTCTCAATTGTTTTTCTGTGGCTTCTTTGTCAAAAATTATCTGTGTATATTTATGTGGGTTTATTTCTGTGCTCTCAATTCTACTCCATTAGTCTGTGTGTTTGATTTTTTCTGCCAATACCAAGCTGTTTTGATTATTGTTCCTATGTAGTAGAAGCTGAAGTAAGGAAGTGTGATATTTCCAGCATTATTATTTTCTTGTAGGATTCCTTTGGCTATTTGGGGTCTTTTGTGGTTCCATACATATCTGATGACTTTTTGTTTTATTTCTATAAAAAATGTCATTGAGATTTTGATGGGGATTGCATTCAATCTGTATATTGCTTTAGGTAATAAGTCCATTTCAACTATTTTATTTTTGCCAATCCATGAATATGGACTGTTTTCTCATTTCTTTGTATTTTCAATTTCTTTTAAAAATGTCTTATAGTTTTAAGTGTATACGTCTTTTACATCTTTGGTTAGGTTTACTCCAAGGTGTTTTTTTTTCTTTTTGTTGCAAGTACAAAAGGAATTGTTTATTTGTTTTCTCCTGAGGTTTTATTGTGAATATATAGTAATGCAGTTGACTTTTGTACATTCATTTTGTAGGCAGAAACTTTACTCTATTCATCTATTGTTTCTAATAGCTTTGTGGTGGAGTATTTAGGGTTTTCTATATATAGCATCATCTGCCAAAAGTGAAAATTTAACTTCTTTATTCCCAAATTTCGTGCCTTTCATTCATTTCTCTTGTCTGATTGCTCCAGCTAGGACTTTCAATACTATGTTGAAAAGCAGAGGTGATAGGGGACAGTTTGTCGTGTTCCTGAACATAGAGCAAAGGGCTTCAGTTTTTCACCATTAATTATATTAGCTGAGCGTTTGTCATATATGGCCTTTATTTTGTTAAGGTATTTTCCTTTTAAACACATTTTATGAACAGTTTTAAGCATAAATGTAAGTTGTATCTTGACGAATGCTTTCTCTGCATCTATTGATATAATCATATTGTTTTTGTTCTCTTATTTGTTTATGTGGTGTATCACATTGATCAGTTTGCATATGTAGAACCATCCATGGGCCCCTGGGATGAACCCCACTTGGTTGTGATGTATAATTTTTTTGATGCATTGTTGCATTCGATTTGTTAGAATTTTGTTTATGACTTTTGCATCTGCATTCATCAGAGATATTGGTTTGTAATTTTCTTATTTTGTGTTATCCTTTGCAAATTTTGATATCAGGGTAATTTTGGCCGCATAAAATGAATTAGGGAATATTGTCTCCTCTTCAATTTTTTGGAAGAGTTTGAGTAGGACAAGTATTAGATCCTCTTTGAATGTTTGGTAGTATGTACTAGCGAAGCCAGCTGGTCCTGGACTTTTACTTTTGGGAAGATTTCGATGACTGATTCAATTTCCTTACTGTTGATCAGTCTATTTAGATTTTCCTCTTTTGTGATTCAGCCCAGGAAGGCTATATGTTTCTAAGAACATGTCCATTTCTTCTAGGTTATTGAATTTGGGGGCATATAGTCCTTCATAGTATTCTTGGATAATCCTTTGATTTTCTATGGCATCTGGTTCTTTTTTAAAATTTCAATCTCTTTGGTAAAATGTTCAGTTTGTTTTTTGATTGTGTTTCTGAGTTCATTAAACTGCCTGTCTGTTTTTTCTTGCATCTTGTTTAGTTTTTTCATAACTGCAATCTTGAATTCTCTGTCATTTAAGTCACATATTTTCATGTATTTAAGTTCATTTTCTGGACACTTTTCATTTTCTTTCTGAGCTTTCTTGTTACCTTGATTATCTCAGGGAATTAATGAATTATTGTTTATCTTTCTAGGCATCTACAGGAGTGGGTTCTGCAAGAGGCTGATAGAAAGAGGTCTTTCTATTGTTTTTCTGTAGGTGTAGGTAGAATGCTGTATTTTCTTTCCAACTGCAGCCTTTTACGCTCACATTGTAGTGTTCTATATTCTCTGCACTGTTCCGGCTTCTCACACAATGGGTCATTCCCTGGAAGGTGGGCTTCTCCTCAGTGAACAGTTCACCTGTGTCACAGGGCACCATCTCAGTGGGGAGACATGGAGAGCTTCTGAAGTTCCAAAGTTCTTCCTGCACAGATTCAGAGCCTGTGTTTCAGCAGTTTTGTTACTCCTGCAGGGATCTGCCCAGATAGCTGGGGACCAGGGCGGGGTGTGTTGTGAGAGGTGACCCAGAGCAATGGAGGCGACAGCCACAGCCAGGCCTGCACCCAAGGCCCCCTCCCCTTCGCTGGAACTAGTTGGGTTGTGAGTCTGTGCCTGCAGGGCAAATATTTGCAGGGCAACTGCAAATATTCTGTTCTTTTGATCTGACACTGCTACTGTTCTGCTTCTGTCACTGGGAGGATGGAGGTGTGGCGAGCTCTGGGAGAGTTGGAAGGGGGCAGCTAGGCTCCATTCCTAAGCCCTTCATTCTCTGCTCAGCATTGAGGGCTTAAACCGCCATTTTCACCCTTCTTCCTTCAGTCTTTGCTGCTAGATCTCAGCTGTGAGCTTTGGGTTCAGCCATCTTATATGCGAATCCCTCAGGCGGGACTGTGGGCCATAAGCAGAGCACTAGCAGTCCAAGTTCTTCCCTCTCCCCTGGCTGCTTTGGTTCCGGAACACAGAGAGCTCTAAACTTTGAGCCCTGTCTGCATCCTGAGCGTGCATGGCCCGTGTCTTTGCACTTCCTACTTCTTTGCTCCCCTGCTCGCTGTATTTGCCCACTTTTAGATGATTTCAGTTGAGCACCTGTTAGTCTTGCCTGTCTGCTCCACAGGGAGTCCTTTGTGGAATTATAGTTCTGTTTGTTGTAAATTCCAGGGGAGATTTCAGAAGGCTCACCTCATGCTTACATTTTTACAACGTCACTTATTTGTGTCTTTTCTTTTTATCTTAGTGTGTCTTGCCAAGCATTTGAAAATTTTATTAATCTTTTGAAAGAACTAGCTCTTTGTTTGCATAAATTTTTTCTTTTCTTTTTTTTTAATTCTCTTTTTCATTTAATTCTTCTCTGATTTTTATTATTTCCTTCTTTCTGCGGACTTGTATTTCATTTGTTCTTTTTCTAGTTCTTTAAGGTGTAAAGTGAGGTTTTTTATCTATGATTTTTCTTCTTTCTTGTGATAGGCCTGTAATTATATAAAGTTCCTTCTTATTACTTCTGCTGCATCCCAAAAATTTTGATAGGTTGTATTTTCATTCTCATTTGTTTCTATCTTTTGATTTATCCTCTTATTTCTTCTTTGACCCAGTTGTTCTTTAAAAGTATGTTGTTTAATCAGTACATATTTGTGGTATTATCCTGCTTTCTTTTTGCAGCTGATATCCAATTTTAAAGCCTTCTCATTCGAGAATATGCTTGGTATGATTTCAATCTTCTTAAGTTTGTTGAGGCTAATTTTATGTGCCAACATTTGGTCTATCTTTGAGAATGTTCCAGATACACTAGAAAAGAATGCATAGGCTGGTGTTGTAGGATGAAGTGCTCTATAAATGTCAATTATGTCCTGTTGGTGTAATGTGTCATGTAAGGCTAATGTATCTGTATTTATTTTCTGTTTGGATGATCTATCTATAGCTATCAAAGTCTTATTTAGTTCCATACTCTAACTGTGTTTTGGTCAATTTCTCCCTTTAGTTTTGTTTTTGTTTAGTTTTCTTAGTTGCATTTCATATTTTGGTGCTTCCTGATTAGGGGCATATATATTGATAAGTGTTATGTCTTCTTGCTTTATTGTCCCCTTTATCATTATGAAATATCTGCCTTTGTCTCCTGTTATCTTTTTTACCCCAAAGTCGGTTTTGTCTGATATAAGTATGAGTATACCTGCTTTTCTTTGGATACCATTTGCTTGGAGTACTGATTTCCACCCTTCTACTTTGAGTGTATATTTGTCCTTATAGCTGAGATGTGTCTCTTGGAGGCAGCATATGTTTGGGTTTTATTTGATCCAATCTGCTACTCTGTGCCTTTTTATTGATGAGTTCAATCCATCTACATTTATGGTGATTATTGATATCTGAGGATTTCCTACAGCTATTCTATGTCTTGTTTTCTGGTTGCTTGGTGTCTCCATTGTTTCTTTCGTTGTATTTTTGTTGCTCTGTATTATTTTAGTTGATGGTACTCTCTGATTTTCTCCTGTTTCCACTTTTCTATATTACATGTCTCAGTTTTGGAGTTTATGAGTGGCTACCATTAAAATTATGTAGAAGAAAGTTTCATATATACAGTAGTCCCTTTTCTTCTGCATGCTTCTTATCTGCATTCCCCTTTGCAGATTTAGACCTTTACTCTCTCCCTTTTATGTTTTTGTTGTCACAAGTGATCCCTACTTATGCTGTGAGTTGGTTTCTGAGTTGCAGTAGCAAGATTTCTTATTTTCTTTTGTCTTTTTAAAAATGTTTTTATCTTCTTTACTTTTTATATTATGTTTAAGTGTATAGTGACTTATTTTGTGTAGGGGTTGCCATTTACTTCTTCTGTCTGTGTGCTTATAATATTGCTCATGGTTTTGCATTCTTTGATTTTTTGTTTCAGGTTGAATAGCCTCCTTCAGTATTTTCTGTAATGCAGGTCATGTGTAAAATTCCCTCATCCTTCTGTATGTCTGGAAATGTCTTTATTCGTCCTTCATATCTAGAGGATATCTTTGCTGAATATATTACTTTTGGCTGACAATTTATCTCTTGCAATAGCTTGCATATTTGATTCCACTCCCTCCTGACATGTAGAATTTCTGCTGAAAAATCCGGTGATAGTCTAATGGGCTTTCCCTTATAGGTACTGTTTTTTTTTTTTCCCCCTGGCTCCCCTGAGAATTCTTTCTTTGTCAATAATTTTTGATAGTTTCAATACAGTATGCTTTAGAGAATGCTTTTTGGAATTGAGGTAATTATGTGTTCTGTTTGCCTGTTGGATTCAAGAATCCAGTTCTTTCCACAGGTTTAGGAAGTTCTCATTGACTATTTGTTTGAATATATTCTCTATTCCCTTCTCCCTCTCTTCTCCTTCTGGTATACCCATTATTCTTGTGTTGCTCTTTCTGATAGAGTCAGAAAGTTCTTGGAAAGTTCTTTCATTCATTTTAACTCTCAAGTCTCTCTCTTCTTCCGTCTGTGCCATTCCCAGATTTCTGTTTTTCATATCACTGATTCTTTCCTTCATCTGGTCAGGTCTATTTCCTAAGCTTGGTATTTCATTCTTCATTTTTTTACTGTGTTCTTCATCTCCAGAATTTCTATTTTTTTTTTCAATTTCAATCTCTTTGGTAAAATATTCATTTTGTTCATTGATTTTGTTCCTGAGTTCATCACTCTGCCTATCTGAGTTTTTTCGCGTCTTCTGGTGTTTTTTCAGAACTTCAATCTTGAATTCTCTGTCAATTAACTCACATATTTCCATGTCTTAAATTCATTTTCTGGAGAATATTCATTTCCTTTGTGGGCTGCCTTGTTATCTTGGTTATTCATGACAACTAATGAATTATTATTTCTCTTCTTGGGCATCTACAGGGGTGGGTTCTGCAACAGGTTGATATGTAGAGGTCTTTCTTTTGCTTTCCAGTAAATGTTGCTTAAATATTTTACCTTCTCTCCCATGCAGACGTTTATTTTCTCCAATTCTGTAGCATTTTATTTTCTCTTGAACTGTTATGGCATCTCACATGATTATGGGTTTTCTGGAAAGTGGGCTTCTCATTTGTGAGCAGGATACATGGGGCTCTTGGGACTATAGAGTTCTGAGCTTCTGAAATCCCAATTATCTCCCTGCAACCTGATTCTGAGCTTGTGTGTCTCAGCAGCTCTGGTTGCCCCTGGAGGGATCCACCCAAAAAGGTAGGGGTGGAGTGGGCTGTGAGAGGTGGCTGGTGTGTTTTTGGCTCCATGCAATGGCGATTTCCATCGCACAGCTGTCTTACCTGTACAGCTCCTTCCCTGTTTCCAGAATTAGCTACGCTGTGTGTCTGACTCTGCAGGATCATCGCTGCAGCTCTCAGGGCTGTAGATATTCTGTTTTCTAATTTGACACTGCTACAGTTTCTAATGGAGTCTGTTTCTAACACTGGGAGCATGGAGGGCAGTTGGTCAGGCTCCATGTCTTTGTTTTCTGTTTTCTGCATGAAAAGGAGGGCTTCAACCACAGTCCTCACCCTTCTGTGTATAGTCTTTGCTGTGAGGCCTCTGCCCCAAATGCTGGGTTCAGCGGTATTATATGCTGATCCATCAGGCCTGACTGTGGGTCACAGAGAGTGTGCCTGAAGCCTTGATTCTTTCCTCTCCAGAGACTTCAGTGAGCTCTAGTTTGTATCCTGTGGCCCACATCCTGTTTCTGCACTTCTCTCTTCCCTCCTCCCCCACTCACCTAATTTGCATACCTTCAGATGATTCGGCGAGTGGATCTCTCAGAAGTGCTTGTGTGCTCCTTACGTTATCTTTTGTTGAATTGTAGCTGTTCAGTTTGTTGTAACTTCCAGGGAAGATTTCAAGAAGCACTCTTCATGCTGCCATTACTGTGACATCACTTACTTATTTTTTTCTTTAACGATGTTTATTAAAATATAGTTAACATACAATATATTAGTTTCAGGTGTTTATCATAGTTATTTAATATTTATATACCTAAAGAAGTGATCACCATGATAAGTCTAGAGACCACCTGACACTCTACAATCTTATTGCAATATTGACTATATTTCCTATGCTGTATATTATATCCCCATGACTTATTTATTTTATAACTGAAAATTTGAACCATTTATTCCCCTTTACCTTTCCCCCCTTTAAAAATTTTTAATTATAGTTGAGATTCAATATTATTTTACATTAGTTTCAGGTGTATAGCATAGTGGTTAGACATTTATATAATTTATGAAGTGATACCCTCTATTAGTCTAGTACTCACCTGGAACTATACTTAGTTATTACAATATTATTGACTATATTCCCTATGCTGTATTTTTATCCCCACGACTAATTTGTAACTAACAATTTGTACTTCTTAATCCCATCACATTTTCCACCCACCCCTCCAAAACAGAAACAGACTCGTATATGCATAGAACAGATGGTTGCCAAAAATTATTTTTTTAAAAATCTTGATATTTAAGTACACATGTTTTTTCATGTTCTGTGTGAAAAAAAAATGGCAGGTGTATATAAAGTACTTCTGCTGTAAATCAAGGTATAATGGTTGTTTCAAAGAAAAGCATTTGTAAACTTACTTAAGCTTTGTGCTGTACTAGACACTTTTTTCATGGAAAAACATTTTTACTTGAAAGATAGACTGAGAGAAATTATAGTTATTCAGATTTGGGTATTTGGCAGATATTTCTTGGAAATGGTTGAATTGAACATGTCACTTTAAGAAAAAACCAATTGACAAGCATTTGTTGCCAATGTTAAAATTTGAGTTTTCTAGTAAAAATTAGAACTTTGGGTAACTTGCAACAAATCACCATGTTCTTGATATCTTCCTATTGCTTACAGACTTTTCTAATGAAACTGGTGGTGATGGTAACAAGTATGATGCATTTCTGATTCTGGTTAGTGAATTGTATCAATAGTTGCATAACTCAATGAACCAATATTTTCCAAAAGATCAACGTACTTTGTTACAAATAATGCATGGCTAAAAGATACATTCAAAGTATGAGCTAAATCAATGAACATTAATAAATAAAATATGAAAAGTTCTTTGATATGCTTTCAGAATCCACATTGCAGCAAAACTGGTCTAGTTTTTGTGTTATATCAAAGAAGAATATGTACACTTGTACAAAAAGGTCATTAAAATGCTCCTTCCTTTTTCATCTACAAACTCATGTGAGGCTAGGAATATTTCTCCTATTACAACTAAAATGATACATCACAACAGAATCAATGAGGAAAATGGATATGAGAATCCAGATATCTTCTATTAAGCCAGACATTCAAGAGGAAGATTTGCAAAAATGCAAAACAATGTCACTCTTCCCACTATTTTTGGTAAATTAGTTGCATCTTATAAAATATGTTATTTATATTAACCTATAATAGATTTATTATTATTTTAAATGGATTAATACATTAATATTTTAAAATATCAATTTTTAACATTTAATATAATACATATTGATGGACACAACCCATATAAATGAAAGCTCTTGAGATCCTAAATAATTTTTAAGAGTTTAAAAGGCACCTGAAACCAAAAAAACTTGAGAATTGCTGATTTCAGGAATTTGATTAATTGCTGATTTTCAGAATGCTGATTTTGAGGAATTTTTACTTCTTGCCGGTGTCTGAAGTTCCAGACACTTGGAATCTATTTTGTTGTGTTTGCAGTGTTCGGTTCCTGAAACCCTTCCTTTTTTAGTATTAAGAATCTCACCCAAATCACATTCTTCGGTGAAAACAGAAGCCTATAGGGCCCGGAAAAGCACCATATCCTTGGAGAAAAAGCTGAGCAAAAAAGCCAGCAAAGGAAGATGAGGTAAAAATATAGTCTTCTTTTATTCCCAATGGTCAGTCCTAGTGGCATGTATGAAGATTATAAATCTCATAGCAAGAAACCTGAAATGAGAAACTGAGGCAAGATATACCTTTTCGGTGAAGGGATTAGGAAGCAGCTGGTAACCACAAGATGGCCTCAGGGTTTTCTGAAAATTAATTTGGGGAACTTATTCAATAATGTTGTAAAGATTTTGTTGGGTATCCGATGGACATGAGTCCTATTTGGGAGACCACCTCAGAGATAATGTGGATGCCTGATCATGGCATTGTACACCAGAAGCTAAACATTAATGAATGCCAACTATAAATTTATATATATAATGTGATGGCTCGGTGTGAAGTCGGAGGGATAATGGATGGGGGGAGGGAGGTTCACAGTGTGAGGGATATAAATGATAAACGTCTAAGTATTACCTTGTCTTGTACACCTGAAACTAATAAAAAAAAAGATATACCTTTTCCTTATCCCTTGTCCTTTTGCTCATTGTTCGTGGCTTTGATTATATGGAAACCAAATAGATCACCAAGAATTTAGGGGAATCTCATCATTCATGTAAATTCAAAACATGTACACTAAACCAGCAACTTATGTAGCTGAAGGCAAACTCTTTATATGGAAATTCTCTGAAATACCTTTCTTTGGAAATTCACATTCTGTGAGACTAACCATTTCCCTTTTCAGGACTGCAGGTTCCTCAGAGAGGGTCTTAAGAAGTTGCCCTGTGCTGATATCTGTCTTTAACACAAACCTCTGGGATTCAGAAAAAATGAACCCCTCTTCCACCTACAAAACTTTTTTTTTTCATTGAAGAAAGATACTTCAGTATATGACACAAAAATGTTTTAATGAAAAATATGCAAAAATTAAACCCCTAGAGACTAATTTATTCCTACTCATGAAGATTCATTTCCTCTTTCATTTTACTGATTAAGATTTTAAGTACTCTTTTGAGAAAAACAATACTTTTGAAATTACCCTCTATCTTCACTCTTGCTGTTACTGCCCTAACCCATGCTCTTATTACCTTAAATTTAAATTACTGGTACATCTTCCAACAGGGCCTTCCACTTCCTGTATCTCCCCCTTCTCTAATCAATTCTGTGCACCTTTGTCTCAGCAATGTTTTAGGGAGTGAGTGGTAGAAAAAATGCTGGGCTCTGGAGACATACAGATTTGGATCTGAATCTTGCCTCTCCCACTTGTTGTAGGATCTTAAGGAAGTTGATTAACCTCTGTACTTCAATTCACTCTTGGATAAGCTAGGTGATAATAATAGTCCCTGCTCCATAAGATGATTCTGAGGATTATGTGGTATGATGTGTGTAAATTGTCTAGAATGATGAGCAGTATATAGAGAATACTGAAAAAATGAGTTTCATCTCCTTCCGTCAGCTCTCTTTAAAACCCTTCAAAGACTTCCTGTATCCTATGGCTTCTATACTCCAAGATTTTCTTTGCGTGGGTCTACCCTCCAAGCTTCTTTTCCCATTCCCGAACATGCCCTATGCTTTGATCAAAAGTTTGTCCTCACTATCACATGAATAGTACATGCTTACTCTTAATTTACAAGTCTGACAATTAAGTTTATGAACTAGTTGCAACCATGTTGCTAACCTTTTTTGATATCAGAAGAATTATTCGTTATAAATTTGTACCAACTGGACAAACAGTTAACCAAGTTTACTATTTAGAACTGCTGAAAATGTTAGATGAAAATGACCTGAACTTTTTGCTAACAATTCATGGCTCTTGCATAACAAAAATGCACTAGCTCACACAGCACTGTCTGTAAGGGAGTTTTTAGCCAATAAACAAATAACTGTATTAGAACACCTCCCTACTCACCTGATCTGGCACCCAATGACTTCTTTCTTTACCCACAGATAAAGGAAATATTGAAAGGAAGACACTTTGATGACATTCAGGACATCCAGGGTAATACAATGACAGCTCTGATGGCCATTCCAGGAAAAAAGAGTTCCAAAACTGCTTTGAAGGGGGACTAGGTGCTGGCATTAGTGCATAGCTTCTCAAGGGGAGTACTTTGAAGGTGACTGTAGTGATATTCAGCAATGAGGTATGCAACACTTTTTCTAGGATGAGTTCGTAAACTTCATTGCCTGACCTCTTATGTCCTTGGCAATATTCTTTCTCTCTTTTGGAAATCCTTGCCTTCTTTCCTCTGTAAGCTGGTATTTGCCAAATTTGAGACATCCAAATATTCCTCCAATGTTTGTACTATTTCTGCTTACCCTCTCCTTTTCATTTGTGTGTGTGTTTGTTAAATCACATTTTTTAAAGCTTAGAAACCTATTTTAGCTTCATCGTAAGTAATATTATCCATAAAATCATAGATTTGAAGTACTGATTGTATTACATTATAAATCCTTAAAATAAATGTATAAGTTGAAAAATTTTAAATAGTTATTCCTTATGCCACCAAAAATAACCTTGCACACCTCCAGTGGGACGTGTTCTACCCATTGGGAATATTGCTCAAACTAACTTGTCTATTGAGCAAGGATCAGCCAACATTCCCAAACAGGTTCAGCCCATAGTGAACTCATCTTAACTTTCATGTAACTTAACAACAAGTCATATACTATACTGTGTTTTTTAATTATTTTATGAGTGATCAACTTGTCACTTAAAGTTGACTCTTAAAGCATAGGGGTCATATTTTATTCTTTTGAATTCCACCTTTGTCACTCAGTATTCAACAAAATTGCCCATTGTTGTAGCTCTTTAAGTACTTGTTGAATGATTAATTTCAAACAAAGTTCAGGGATACTCTGTGGTTATAGAAGCAGATATGGAAAACTCCTGAAGACAGTTTATCTAAAGCAATTAATGTTCACTAGTTCTAATGCAGAAGGAATTGAGGTCACAGTTCACTTTTTTTTTTACTTTTTTGTTCCACTATTGTTCCAGAAAGGATTGAAGATGGTTTGCAAGGCTACATACTATTATGTGGATAAAAAATTATATATGGATAATAAATTCATCAATATATTATCCACATAAATGGATAATAAGGTTTAAAATAATAAAGAAAAACTGGGCAAGAACATAATAATAGAACTAAGAAAGAGTATAATCAAAAAAAGAACACCATGAAAAGATCTCCAAACTTGCTAACAGTAGACTATAAATTAGTTCCAGGTTTTTCAGCAGACCATGTAAAAAGAGACACAACACTATTATCAGTATCCATAAGAATCAAGTCAAACCTATTATTAGTAAAAATCTAGTTCTTTTTAATACTAAGATCAGGTAGTACTCTTGGGGCTCCTAGAAAATAAAGTATAGTACAATGAATAATTTCTTTAATAGCTGTCACTGTTAGAGAAGACCTAAAAGCCTCTGGAGCATCAACTCAAACTTTTCCCAGCCTCCGAGAGATACAATGCACCGGTTATAATAAACTTCCCTCTAAACATAGAGGGAAAATAAGAGTTCAGGACTATGGGCAAAATGGAACAGCTGTAGTATTTTTTTAGACTCTTATGACTGGATATTTATTACTTGCTTTGAAGTGATAATAATTCCTAGACCATCAGTCACCCTCAATAATTAGCGGATTCTCTCCTAAAAGTCAATCAGAGATTATTGTTAAATTATTAGCTGTTTTTGTTTGTCCACAGTTTTGCTCCTTTTAATTAACATTCAAACTTTATCTAAGTTGAAATGTTCTTTGCCTAAATTGGGTCGTTACTTCTGAGCTACTTTTGCTTCCCTTTTTAGGGCCAATGAAAGGAGAGTATACTTGCATGCACGAGAGAAATGAGGTAAGCTGACAGACTTTCTTCTTAACAATGTTGAGGTATTGTCTGTGAAATAACGGTGGGAGGTAGTAACAATAGCTAATTGTGAGGAAAGGGTTCCTTTTCTCTTTGTGTCCCAGGGTTTGGCTTTAACACTCAACAGATCTGGAACTTTCTTTGTCCAGAGTAGGATCATGCACTAGGAAAACTGGCTCATGGGACCTCAACTCACAAGGGATGGATTTGTACCAGAAAGCCAATTTAATAATTTATAGTAAAGAACAGAACTGCCAAATGGACTGAAATGTGTGTTGGCCTGTCAATATATTCTCCTTTCAGTAAGGATGCCAAGTCAGAATACTAAATTAACAACAGATTGGAGCTGTATAAATATATGAAATCAGAATTAAGAAGGGGATTGCAAGGTCAAGCATGTTTCATTTGATATAACTCAGCTAGGATGGATATACTCTCCTTTTGCCAGTTCTCACAAGCCATGGCCTTTTCATCAGTCAGTTAAAACTCTTAGTTTCTAGTGCTAAAAGTGTTTCTTTTCCATCTCTTCATGTCTTTGAAATTTGTATTAGACATTTCTGAGTGTTGGACATGGCTGCATCCAGTTTTCAGAGGGCTCTGGTTTTATAAGGAGAACTTGTTGCAGATCCAGGTTGCCCAACTACAAAAATGTTGTCATCCATTTGCTTATTTATTCAATCTTATCCATAAATCCAAATGCTATTGTTTAACCTAACACACAATATTTTATTTTTCTCCTTTGCTATGCATATTACCCAGAAGTCTGTTTGCAGCTCCAGGCCATGGTGTCTGAATGTGGTTCTCTTACTTGCCCACAGAGGTTTGTGTTGTTTGCAAGCCTTGTTTCTCAGAGCTATTCTCAAACTTTGCTCACACTGTAGTTCCTAAGAGTAATCCTTTCTTCATTTGCATACTTAAAAAATCCTTGTGGACTTTATACATAAAAACCAAAATCGTAGTAAACTGTAGGGAGACTCAGTGATCAACACTGTTCATTTATTTATTCATTCATTATTTTAATATTTATTTTTTCATACATTCCCTCACTTATTTATTCAACAAACATTTATCAAAGTGACTTGTTCTGGACTGGTTGGGAATACAGAGGTGAGTCAGACATGATCTTAGCCCTCAAGCAGTTTTCAGTATACCAAAAGGGATAAGAAATGTACAGAAATAACTAAACTATACATTAAACTATGAGCCTTGAGAGATGAGAGGTTGAGGGAAATGCACTCCAGATGGAGGGAACAGCTTAAGCAAAGTTAATCTTACTGCTGTTACTTCTGACTTTTCTTGAGGCTTCTTCACCCTTTGCCCCTCAGACTTATAGAAATTGCAACTTTCTTGTTCTTGGGTAAACTCCCTTCAGATTTTGCTTCAAAATCCCATTTTGCCATGGAGCCTACTGGAATCTAGTGAGACAGATAGCCATGTGGGTTGTGGTGGAAGGAGATAAGGTGAGAAACAGTGAAGAAGACTGATATACAGTCATTGCTTGACTTTGCACAACCTTTGGCTCCATGCTCTTTGAATTTCTCTGCACCAATGAAATAAAGCTTCAGTAGCGTCATCTGTTCAAGGAACTTACCTTCAGTCTGTGTAAATAAGGTTTCTGTGGTGAGACACCAAACGCACTCAACTTCCTCTTTCAACAACAAATTTGTCAGCTATCAGCAGGATCCGTACCACTTAGAGTTAGACTTTTGCACCCCCAGCTCCCTGCAAAGAAACAAGAGTGCTAATTCCAGCAAGGCTCCAGGGTAAGTTACATCTTAGTATTTGGGAATTGGTGGTTTCATGTGGGAATATCAGTGGTGGTATAAATGTCTAGGACAGTGGCAGATGTGGGACTAGTGTCCAAGTTGAAAATGGTCCCTGGTTCCTCATTTCAGACATCTTATAGAAGGAGTGATGGTGATTTTCCTTGAGTCTGACTAGAGCATATATTTAGGGTTAATGCTATCAGTCCCAAACATGACACAGGAGCATGGAGTCTGTGACAGAGTTCACTCTTTGCTGAGGGCTCTTTGTTACTTCATCAACTTGGGAGGATGACACAAAGTGGTAAGAAAAGAGTGTGTTTCTGAGACTCATTGGAACAATTTGACATATTCAGACAGAAAAAAGAGGACTTGAATTTCCACTCTATATTATTTATTTAGCTGCATAATGAAGACAAATTTTTATGTATAAGCTCCTTGCTTTGGTAAGTTTAGCTTTCACAGATATAGCAACAGATAGTAAATTCTATCAAGAGAGAAGGAAAGAATGTCAGATCATAGATTTTGGAGCTGAAAGAGCTCTTTAAGATCTAAATCCCTCACGATACAGATGTGAAAACTGAGAGACAGTTAAGACACTTAGAATCACTCAGCTAGTTAGTGGGAACAAGAACTAGAAACTGTGTCCTCTAAATTATGTCCTTTTCCCTATAATAGCCTGTACCTACCAGACAATACTGTAAATGTATTTATAACTATGTTGGATTTTAGGTTAGGAAAGGAGAAAATATCCTAGTGGTAAGCTCTGGTAAAATGATTTCAGAGTCTGTTCAGGGGCCTTTCTCGATCATTTGAAAGGTGATTTTTGACCCACGCTAGCCATACTGGATAGCAGAGCGACCAAAGAGAGGCACCTGTCTCTCAGTGATTATTGTTCTCATTACTCTGAGTGTTAACAGCCTCTCTGGTTCAGAGTTAAGATGACTGAGTCAAAAAGGAACTCCCAGTTGGGGAGTCCTTGAAGGTGGACTGTGCATGCCAGTTGGTACCAGGATCATTTGGTATAGAATGAAAACAAGGTTTGTTGTGCTTTTTGGGGGGAGTAATCTCAGTCCCAAGAATTCTGCAAGTGGAGACATTTTTATGTTTATTGTTCAAAATGGATGTGGGGAGTCATGACCATTTCCATTAATAGAGGAGTTTCTCTTAGCAATTGTAAAATTATTCACTGTTAAAAAATGTGATATGCTGGTGCACTGAGGCAGGAAATGGCCTGAAGTACACAAATAATTAGGTCATGCATTCAGGGTAACTGTCTTTGCAATTGTTCCTGTTGAACACAGGTCCTTCTTTGGTCAAAAGCAGATCATTCTGTGGCTCACCTGGGAAAGATGTTGATTTCAAGTTGTATAGTCTGCTCATATCCTGGCAGTGGTGGAGCATAAGATGTCTAATGAGCATACTTCTGGGTGGTTTGGAGTGGCTCTTCATAACTCAATTGGTGTCCTAAGATGCAGGGATGTCTATTGCCTTCTGTCACAGCTCTAGCAAAGAAGACAGAGCTGTCTCTTGTGAAACTACCCTTTATAAGAGTTATAACAATCAGGACAATGACTGGCAGGTAGTCTATGCTTTATTTAAAAATATTTAGTCAAAAGTCTACTTCAAGCCAGGTCAGGGATTTTATTGGGAAGTTTTCATCTATTTTGATTCACATGCATCACAGCAAGAGTGATGAAGTAGATGGATCAATACACAGAAAGTAAAGTTCAAGTCTTGCCAGTGACTCACTGTGTGGCTTTAAGCAAGTTGCTTTATTTTTCTGGCTCTCAATATTCTAACCTATAATAAGGGGAAAGCTTGGAATAGATGGTCTTTAATTTCCTTTCTAGCAATACAATGATTTGACTCTAGGCTCGTAGGTGCCTGAGAAGAGTTATTTATCATGAAGTGGTATATAACGAAACTATAGTAGGGAAATCTAACTAAAGGGGACCTTCTGGAAATATAGTCTATATCTCAATGGGAACCCAGTAACCTTTGCCAAGGGACATTATATTTCTTTCAGAATAATGTTATCATGAGAGCCTCATTTTTTAGACCACAGGCAAGTATTTTACAAGTAATTTTCTTTTTTCAAATGATAAAACCAAACAACAAACAAAGGAAATAATTCTGAAATCTGATTTCCTTAATGACAGTGTCACTCAATCAGTATTTCTCAATCTTTTAAAACCATGGTTCCCTTTGAAAAACATTTGAAAACTATCACTATAAGATTATTGCAGACTTGCCTCCCTAGGACCAGATCCTGGACTCCTGGAAAAGCCTACTCCATTGCATTAACATTTTCCAAGTATTGTGTGCCCAACAGCCAAAAATATTTTGAAGATCTGTACTTTCACCAGTTTGTATTATAGGGAGAATTTCAAATACATTGACTACAATACGGAATATTATTTTTTTCAAGTAACACATGTTTTCCACTGTTCCACTATGAGAATTATTGTTTTAGTCTGCTAGCCATCTCTCACAGCTACACATTTGGGGAGATTTCATGAACCCAGAAAAGTCCAGAATTCAACCAAAGGCCCATGGAGATTGAGTAATTGGGAAATGAACTGATATTTATTCAATGTCTACTGTGTACCAGACATGAAAATAGGTACTTCATATACATTTTTCATTTAATCTTCACAACAATCTATGTTGCAGGTACTGTGATCCTAATTTTATAAATGAGGGAACTGAAGCCCAGAGATATGAAGTGAGCTGTTTCAGGCTAGAGAGCTGATAACTAAGTCATGATATGACCCCAGGTCTGCTCAAAGAACATGATGTTTTCCACCCCGAAAATGCTGCCCCAACTGCAAAAATGACATCTAATCAGGCCTCTTTTAAAAATTATTTATAAAGGTGCATGCATGCGAGTTCAATTCAAATTTGGTTAGTTTGTGAATAGTCTAATGTTTTTTAACTCATTTTAAGGATTAAAAATAACTTTCACTTCTAATTTATAGAAAAAAAAGTGTGCACTTGCAGAATATATCCAAATCTTCGTGGGTTATATAAAGTTGATTTTAATTAATTCAGGAAACCACAGAGTTCCAAATTTGAGTTGCTCTTCGTTGGCTATGGTTGTAAGTGATTGAATGAAGGACACCATATCAATGGGGTCAGACTGACTTGGGTAATTCATGTGAGACTTTTGTGGTTGAAAGAAGAAAAAGGTAAGATAAGGCAATACAAGGTAGATTCCCAATGGCCTGCCAAGGTTGTCCTCTAGGGAAGTGGGAAGGTTTCCCATCAGCAACTTTTCCCAATTGAATTTTCCTTTATCCCAAAATGACAAGCCCACATACTGGCACTGCCATCAAAGAAAATAGGAGAAGCAAATTTGATGAACATGTTCACTTAGTGGTATTAGTGACTTAATGATGAGGGATTAAAAGAAGGGCAATTAAAAGGATAAAGCTTTTTAGAGTTCTACTAGAAAAAGAGCAGTCCCTTTGATGCCAGAGGCCTAGGTCCCACCCCCCTCACTGTCATTTGCTAACCTTATGTCTTCAGGTAAATGAAGTCACTTATTTTGAGTCTCAGCTTCCTGACTTGTACAATGAGGATGACATTATCTGACCTTATTATTTACAATATGTACCTTTAGTGATGATTAACAGCAATTATAGATATAATAATGCTTTGTAAAGTATAAATCAGCAGGTGGGTTGAGATGTTTGTGGCTACACTAATCATGGCAGTGTTAGTGCTGGTACTATTACTTAGGGGCAGGGGTTGAGAGGAGCCATGTTGCTAAAGTCAAGCAAGTTAGAACAGGAAAGGCATAAAAGCTCATCCAGTTCAAATTGTCTTATTTTAACGATGAGGGAAATTAAACCCACAGAATGGAAGGGGTTTAGCAGGGCAACACAAATATCTGGATATTTACTAGAATTAGTATTAGTATTGAAATAATTAATTTGTATTTGAATAATTAATAGTAAAACTAGTATTTAAATAATTAATAGTCAAATTAGTATTTGAATAGTTACTAGAATCCAAGTGTCTTAGTTCCAAATCCAGTGCTCTTTTCAAGAAGTTCTAATGCTTTTGAGTATTCCCCATTCTACAACATACTGTCATATTTAGCTCACTGTTATAAAGAAATTTTTTCAGTCTTCTACACATAGCTATATTATGGTTTGGAATCACAGAAAAAACTCCATAAAGATCTCTGGTTTTGATACAACCCTACCCTGACACCTGGTGAGCAGTCACATACCATATATACATAGTTATAAAAGTATTAGAAATAGAACCAGGAATTATAGCTTCTTCATCTTTGAAGAACACTCTTATCCACAGAAATCCCTCTTTAAAATATCTGTGCATACAATAAGTTGTTTGGATAAGAAGAATTTCTTATCCAAACTCTGCTCATCCATTTCTCTGCTCATGAAGAGCCTCATTACAATTGAAATAATAATAACTGTGACTTTTCAAAAGATACTTAATCGTGCCGAGCCTCCATTTTCCGATCTGTAAAGGGGTATGCTAATAATTAACTTAGAGCTCTTACACGGATTAAAGATAACATATTAATAGCACTTAGCTAGTGATTGGCAGGCTGCATGTGGAAACTCCTTGGATTTAGTATTTCACCTAGACTTAGGAATCTGGTACAAATTCTGATGTTACAATAATATAAGCTCACTTTGGTTGTACCTTTGTGAAACCACAGTATTGAGGTAGTTGGTTAAGAAGAAAAGCTGCCTTTGTGTAGATGTTATTGGTACTTACTAAGCTCTTGAACTCAGTTTCATTTAATCATATTTAAATACCTGACATAAGTCTGTGTTCTGAAACAAATTTTAGGTATTTCATAAAGTGAAGTGTTTAATGACCAAATTCTCATTTAAGTTTATGGGATTCCTGTTGGATTTGAAATAAAAAGCTGAGATTGTAGTCTTTGAAACTCTTAAGTGTCCAGATATATTAGACTCTATCTTCATTATCCTTGCCCTGCCCATATTTTCCTCAGTAGCATAGGGAAAAAGACTATGGCTGTTGCTTGGGAGAGTAGCTCATGAGAGAGATTAGAAGTAAAACTGCCTAACGCTTAGCTAATAATATGTGTCTATTCTCCATATACTTACCTTTACAAATCAATGTGTATGAACTGAGCCCCTATTATGTGCCTAACCCTCTGCTAAGCAAAGTAAAGAGTATAAAAGTCTAAGATACAGAGACTTCCCTCAGAGAGAGATTTTCATTGTGTGGCCTGTAAGTCCACTAAGAGTACAAAAAAGGAGGAAGTTATAATAGGATTGTCCAGGGCAAGGAAAAGATGAGAATTGAGATAGGACCTTAAAACAGGAGTAAAATATTGACCTCTGAGATGGGATCAAGGAAGAAAGGAGTTTGTTGGAGTTTTAGTCATAGTTTTATACCAATCTTCATTAACAGGAACATCCTTAGAGCCACACATTAAAAGTAAATCTTATTGGCTCAAAGATGGTAGCGGATTTTTTGCTCTGATTATCACCTTAGAACTCTGTGCTGGTCATTCCCTTTAAGGTTTAGAGCCTGTCACCAGATTCCTCTTTCAAGATAAGAGGTATCCCTCTTCATGGTCCTGGTATTTGGTGTAGGCAGTGTGTACCCTGGACACAGTATTGCACACTGGAGAAAATAGTGCACACTGGAGAAACCAAAAGCATCTACTTCTTTAATGATTGGTATCAGAATCACTGGGAACTCTGCTCTCATATCTGTCTGGGTGGTCCACAAACACAGAGTTAGGGGTCTGTAGTATATGCTGAAGATGTGGCATTTTCACAGGTTATAATTTTGTTGACCTTTATTGTCTGTGTGGTCATAGTTAGCTGAATTGGTTATGCAATATTAATGAGGTTAAATTCCTGGGGTTATTCCCTACATAGGCTAGTTAACATCAACTATTTAAATATGTTTAGCTTTGTTTTAGGGTTAGAAAGAAAGACAGTGATAAAGAAATTCAAGACATGACCTCTGACTTAACAAAACTCACAGCCCAGTGTGGAGAGATCCATAAATAATTAAAAATATACGAGTTATCATAAGGCAGATTATTTGTTCAGTTAAAGACATTTACTGAATGACTAGGTGCCTATCATTCTGCTGGGCTCTGGAGATTTAAAGATAAGTGAGACATGGCCTTCACTTTCAAAATGTCCATGGTTGAGTTAGAAATACAGATACATAAATGGAAAACTTTAATCTAATTCAGTGAGCATATTGTTAAAACAATTCCTGTGGTGACATGGTAGCCCAGATTTGCATTTTTATACATCATTTTGGTAGCAAAGTAGAGAATATATTTTAAGAGGACAATCTTTGAGTCAGTAGATCAATTAATCAGTATTTTAATAATAGAGATAGAGAGAGGAGAAAGAAAGAGGGAGCAAGAGAGGGAGGTAGATTAATTAATAAGTGTATTACGGAGAGAGAGAGAGAGAGAGAGAGAGAGAGAGAGAGAGAGAGAGAGAGAGAGAGAGAGAGAGAGAGAGAGAGAACATGGTTGATTGAATGAAAGAGAAGAAGAGGTCTAGGATTTTTCTGAGGATTCTGGGTCTTGTAACTGGGTAGATTGTGGTGGATATATAAAAGGAAAGGTCAGGGAGTATGATGAGTTTAATTTTGTACATATTTATTTTGAGGTGCCTGGGAGACATTCAAATGGGGAATCTTAGCTGGAAGTTGGACATACAGGTTTAATATCTGAGGAGAGGCCATGCCTAGACAGAGAGACATGAGAATCATCAAGATATGGCTGGTAATTGAAGCCATGAAAGTGAATGATGTTAGTTAGCACTGGGATGCTGAATAAGAAGAGAAGATGCAGACCTGAGGATAACGGACATTTAAAGGATGCACAGATAAAAAAGAAAATGTGAAAGAGACTCAGTATGAAAGGATATACATTTAAGAAGGAGAATCAAGAAAGAGTTGTGGTTAAGAAGCCAAGTGACAGGATCATTTCAAAAAGATGGAAGTGCTCAGACTGTGTCCATGGCAGCAAAAAAGTCATGCATGATTCAGCAGCATGACGGTCATTTGTCATCTTTGCTAAAGCAGTTTCAGTGAGGTTTTGAGGGAATGCATGCTACCTTGGAGTGCATTGAAGAATGGATATATATATATGGCCGGCCCGGTGGCTCAGGTGGTTAGAGCTCCATACTCCTAACTCTGAAGGCTGCCGGTTCGATTCCCACATGGGCCAGTGGGCTCTCAACCACAAGGTTGCCAGTTCAATCCCTGGAGTCCCTGAAGGGATGGTGGGCAGCGTCCCCTGCAACTAGCAATGGCAACTGGACCTGGAGCTGAACTACGCCCTCAACTACGATTCAAAGGACAACAACTTGACTTGGAAAAAAAAAACAACAAAAAAAGAATGGATATAAAGTAAGGAAAAGTAAACAATCAGTGTAAACAACTATTGTGAGTTTATTTAAGAAGAGACGGAAAGTGACAAAGCTAGAATAAGATGCATAGACAAGATAAGATTATTTCAGGGGCTGGAGCGACTTGATGACAGAGATCTGACTGAGAATGAAGGAGAGAATGATGATCTAGGAGTAAAAGGGATCAATTAATGAGAAATAGAAGGGATTAAGAACATGAGAATTCATCTTGAGCAACAGGAAAGACAGCTGTGTTGAGAAGTAAGAAAGATGTAGCTGCACATAAGATTGTGTGTGTTGGGAGGGGACAATGGATGAAATTGAATTGCTTCTCACCAAATAAGCTAAATTTTCTCTGTGATTTAAGAAGTAAGATCCTCTGCAGAAAAAAACATGGGGGATTGGAGAAGAGGAGAGAAGAAGCTTTAGTAGAGTTGTGAAGGTGCTGAATGGCCACCATGGGAATAGGAGAAGATGCTAATCAGAGGTGTGCAAAAGGAGGCTGGAGCAAAATAATCTTAGACTGGAGATCATAAATTTCTAGTTTGGGCATTCCAAATAGATCCTGATACTTTTAATAGGATAATTTAGCAGTTAGGACAGTTAAAAAAAAAAAAAAGACTGAACTTGTTCTGGGATTTAGGCCTTGCCAGGCTGGTGCAGCGGAAGAATGGCAAATAAGGAAGTTAAGGGTTCTAATATGAGAGTAGTTATGTTGATCATGTAATCTAGGCTGGGTAGGGGAGGAAGTTATATGAGGAAGGATGCTGGGTAAGAGCAGGAGAAATGGAAAGATTTTGAATTTGAAGGTCTCTGGGAGTGTATATTTCAACCTAGTATGGTGCAATTTACAGTGTAGCTGAGTGATAATGTCAGAGAAATAAAACCATTTGTAGAGTCAAAAATTGATGAAGCTTGGCAGATAGTACAAATTTGAAAACCTTGGAAAAGAGTACTTCCTTGGAATAAGAAAGAGGTGAATTGACTCAGATTGTCAGGAGCCATGAATGCTGTGAGCTGCTGATTTGAAAGAGCTTTGGAAAAGTGCAAAACTGTGATATCTTTTTATATTCCACATGTTTTAAAAACTAAATTAGCTTTGACTCCTCAGTTAAACAGTCTCCAAAACTGGTCAATTCTATTTCTGATTTTTATTTGAGATTGTAATGTCCCTACTATAAGTCCAGAGCTTATTTTTTATTATCCCAACTGTTGCAATAATAGGATGACAAGCTATCCTGTTTGCCCTGCCCTGTCATGGTTTTAGCACTAAAAATTCTATGTCCCAGGAAACCTTCAGACCTAGGCAAACCTGGAATGTTGATCACCCTACAAACTTCCAAATGATTTGGACTTCTTGTCTCTGTTTTTCCATCTTTTTAATCCATCATCCACACTGTTGCCAAAGTGATCTTTCTAAAACACAACTATGGCAATATCACATCTATTCCCAGAATCCTTCAATGATTCCCCATAAAACCCTTCATGATCTGGTTATA